>NC_136977.1:36080621-36228186 GCF_032717465.1 Coenobita brevimanus
AATATTTCTGAGGGTGAGAGAATTACGTGTCAAAAAAAAAAAGTAAAAGAAAAGGAGGTAACACAGGATGATATTGATTCACAGGTGGAGAATGCTGGCATTTGACGGATTTAATCCCCTCTTGCAAATTTAGAGACAAAGCGAATATTATTTTGGTTTTAAAGTGGCATCTTGAGCCTCATGACCAAATTTAAAAAATGGAATATTTTTCCAGGATGACGGTTCGTGTGAATTCATTATCCTTATTTACCAAGATAAAATCACTCCCAAGGGCAAGAAATCATTTTAAAGGAAACTATTATCAGATTTATATCACTAGGAAAAAGTACATACTGTACGTCTCTAAACGAAACTTTTTGGGGTTTAAATCCTCAAAGCATCCTACGTGTTACCTCATTTAGGCTTCTTACTTTTTTTTTTTTTTTTTTTTTTTTTTTGACATGGAATTTTCTCAATATTTTTTTCCAGATTTTTTAATACATTCGTTAGTGTTTTCCACCTGCTTTGGATCATATTTGTAGAAACTGCATATATAGTGACTTTCGACCTCCATTTTGCGGTTTTTAGAATCAATCAAGTAAAATCGTTTTTAACTATTCCTAAACTTATGCTACACAACTTCATTTTGTTTTATTTGAAGTTACCAGTACAAATGGAATGTCACAAATGACCCTAATCCTAACGTAAGAACGCAAAAAATCCCCATTCGATAGCAATTAAGTTCATTCATTTCTAATTCAACCTCCCTTTTTTGTAGGTGTCATGCACTATATGTCCGGGGAGAGGAGGAATAATGCAATGAATGGTGATTAATTAGATGATCTCGGTATTGCGATAGAGTTTATTCTTTCTCCCCTAAATCTATTGTTCAGAGTCAAAAAGTCACAAATTGTTCATCTCACGAGGTATCTCAGTTTTGAGAGATTTTAACTAAGGAAATTTTGCTTATGGTGTTAAACGAGAATTCATAGTGCGCATATATTTACTTATTGACTTTTTTTATAATCTACAAGTAAGCTCGATGTAATTTTAAAGTTCTACAGCAGATAAAAAGAAGAGTCATTCGAATTATCTGGCTTCTGTCGGTGACCCCCAATGTCATTTGAATCTTGCTCTTCTTAAACCCCCGGATGCCTACCCTGATTTAGGTCCAATCGGTTTCTTGTTACATGTTTCCAAAATTCGTTTTTTTTTTTTTTTCACCCTGAGAAATGTATTCTTAGTTTCGGAAATAAATGGAAGCATCTCCCAATCAATTTTGGGTACATTTGTGGAAGTCTCATATTCAGCGATTTTGCCCAAATATGCATTTACACAGACATCACTATTAAAATAGTTTGGAAATACCCTGAAAGCGGGTACTATCAGCCGTGGCTAGTTCACAATTGATACTACTTTTTAGCCTCAGCTCAGTGATAAAAAGAATTTTAAAAAAGGAAAGGGACTAATCTAACGAGAATTAAAGATCCATCAAATATCAATGAGACACAACAGTTCACGTCGAAGTTCCGGCAGTGTGATTTTTAAAGACCCGATATGAACAATGACTGCGTTTATGGGGAACCAAGTAATGTTTATAAACTGCATATCTCAGTACGATGTAATTACATTTTCCGAATAATATATACCTGATAATAGAAAACTTCTTTTTTACCGATTTCCTGCCCTTGGGAGTGATTTTATCTTGGTAAATATTCATAATATCACATGAACCGTCATACTGGGAAAATATTTCATTTTTTAAAATTCATCTAGAGGCTCAAGAATCCACTTTAAAACCTACTGACACAAAAAATTTATATCCACTTCCTTTCTAAATTTGCAAGATGTATACACATTGGAATTACATCCGTAAAATACCAGGAATCTCTAGCTGTGAATCAGTATCATCCTACGTGTTACCTATTTTTGTTTTCTTACTGATTTTTTTTTCCGACACGGAATTCTCGCACTCTTTGAAATGTTTTCTGATTCCTAAATCAGTTGGGAGTGTTTCCTACGTTATATAGAGCACATTTGTAGAAGTTTAATATTTAGTGTTTTCGCCCTCCATTATGCGGTTTTTAGAATCGCTCAAGTATAATAGTTTTTAACTACTGCTAAAGCGGATTCTTTTACCGTAACGAAGAAAGACTTTTTTGTGGTTACTACAAATAAAAATAGTCACAAATGATCTTACTAACGTAGAAATCCAAACATTCTCCAGACGAAAACAATATAGTTCAATCGTTGTTCCTTCAAAATTCATTTTTTGTAGCTGTCTTGCACTATATGTCTACCTAGATGAGGAATAAAGTTATGAATGGTAATTAATTGAATAGTCTCGGTATTGCGATGGTGTTTATATTTCTCGTATTCATTACTATGTTAGTCAAAAGCTTATCAATGTTCCTTCTGACGAGGTATCACAGTCTTGAGAGATTTTACCTCATGAAATGTGGCTTATGGTGTAACAGGAACCATCATTTTGTACAATGTTATTTTTACATTCAGTATTCTCGAAGTAATTTTAAAGTACTGCAGATTGAAAAGAATACTCATTTGAAATTTATCTCTTGTTTCGGTGACCCCCACATCAATTGATACTTATTCTTCTTAAACCCTCAGATACCAGCTCTCTTTAACTTATATGATCCTTAAATGCGATTTTTTCACATCAAAAGTGTCTTCCAAGTATCGACAGTATTTCGGATTGTTTCGCAATCAATTTTTTCATTTGTGGACGATGCATTTTCAGCGATTTCGCCCAAAAAAAACGTTTGTACAAGTCACTCCAGTAAAATTGTTTAGAACTACTCCAAAAGCAGATGCGATCAACCGTAACTAAATGACAAATGGCATTACTTTTTAGCCACTGTCACTGCTAAGATGAATTTTGAAAAATGACGAGATTCATCTGAAATGAAAAGTCCGGTAAATCTAAAGACGAGAGACACATCAGTTCATTTCGAAGGTCCGGCAACTTGATTTTTTTTAGATTCATCATGAACAATAAAACTGCGTATATGACCCACCAAGTAATGCTTTTAAGTTGTATGTCTCATTTCGGCTTTGTATGTACTGCGTACTTGTAATATATATTTGATAATTCATACTCAAATGTTCTGAAACTATTTATTCCCTTTCGCAGAGATTTTACCATTGTAAACATGGATAATGGTATCCACACGAACCGTCATACTGAGAAAATATTCCATTATTTAAAATTGCTCGTGAGCCTCAAGTTGTCACTTTAAAATCTAGTTGTCCAAATAATAATAATATCCGCTCTATCTCCACATTTCCAAGTACAGTAATATATGTCTAATTAAACGAAACTCTTTGGGATAAAACCCTCAAAAGTCATCCTTATTTTGTTCCCTAATTTAGTCTTGTTACTGGTATATTTTTTTCGACACGGAATTTTTTCACTCACGTATTTCTGATTTTTTGATACAATTAGGAGTGTTTCCATCCTGAATTGGAACACATTTGTAGAAGCTGCATTTTTAATGTTTTTCGTCCTCCATTATGCGGTTTATACTCTCTAGTTTAATAGTTTTTAACTATTACTAAACATATGCTTTTACCGTAACAACACAACTTGACCATTTTGTTTTACTGATATATGCAGTTTATAAACATTACTTGGTTTCCCTTACACGCAGTTTCATTGTTCTTAACGGGTCTTTAAAGAATCACGTTGGTTGACTGTCGACATGAACTGCTGTATCTCTCGCGTTGATATTTAATGGATCTTTAATTTTCTTAAGATGTCCCTTTCATTTAAAAAATTCTTTTCATCCCTGAGTTGAGGCTAAAAAATAGTAACAATTGTGAACTAGTCACTGCTGAAAGCATCCTCTTTAAGGGTATTTCCAAACTATTTTATTTGAGTGATTGTGTAAATGCATTTTTGGGCGAAATCGCTGAATATGCAACTTCCTCAAATGTACTCGAAATTGAATTGGAGCTGCATCCAATTATTTCGAAAACTGAGAATACATTTCTTAGGGTGAAAAAAAAAAAAAATGAAATATGTAACATGAATCCTATTTGAGCAAAATGAGTCTTTGACATCTGGAAGTTTAAGAAGAGCAAGTTTCAATTGACATTGGGGTCACCGAAAGACGCCAAAAAATTCGAATTATTCTTTATTACCTGCTGTAGAAGACCTTTAAATTACATCTAGCTCAATGGCAGAATAAAAAATATTAATAAATATATATGGAATATGAATTTTCGTGTTACACCACAAACATCATTTCCTTAGTTAAAAACTGTCAAAACTGAGATACCTCCCGAGAAGGAATATTGGTGAGCTTTGACTCGCACCTATAGATATAGAGAAGAAAGCATAAACACTATCGCAATACCGAGATTGTGTAATTAATGTCCATTCATCGCTTTATTCCTCCTCTCCCCAGACAGTTACAAAAAAGGAAGGTTTAAATAGAAATGAATGAACTTTATTGCTATCGTCTGAAGATTCTCTGGATTTTTACGTTACGAAGAGGATCATTTGTGACTTTTTTACATTTGTATTGGAAACAAGATAAAACAAAATGGTCATGTGTTATTATGGTAAAAGCATAAGTTTAGTAATAGCTAAAAACTATAAAACGAGCGATTCTAAAAACAGCATAATGGTGGAAGAAAAGCACTAAATGTACAGCTTCTACAAATGTGCTCCCAATTGTATAAAAAAAATAAGAAAAAATGATGGTCAGAAAATTCCGTCAAAAAGAAAAATAAGTAACATCCCTAGGTTTAAAGTGGAATCTTGAGCCTCCTGATCAAATTTAAAAAATGGAATATTTTCTCAGTATGACGGTACGTGTGAAATCATTATTCTTTTATACCAAGATAAAATCAATCCGATGAGCAAGAAATTATTTAAAAGGGAATGGTTTATCATATATATGTATTTAGTAAAAAGTAAATATTAACTTACTGAGATATGCAGTTCATAGAAATTACTTAGTTCCTCATATACATAGTTTTACTATTCATAACGTGTCTTTAAAAAATCACGTTGCCGGAACGTCGACCTGAAATGTTGCGTTTATCCTGTTGATATAAGATGGATCTCAAATTTCATGAGATTAGTCCTTTTCATATTTTTTATTCATTTTATCCCTGAGTTTAGGATAGAAAGCAGTAACAATTGTGATAGCATCCACTTTACGGGTATTTCTAAACTATTTATGAGTGATTGGCGAAATCGCTAAATATGCAACTTCCACAAATGTACTCAAAATTAATTGCGAGGCATCCAATTATTTCGAAAACTGAGAATACATTTGTTAGGGTGGGAAAAAAAATAAAAAATTAGGAAACATGAAACAATAAACCGACTGGCTCTAATGAGAGTTGGCATCGGGGAAAAATTTAAATGACTTTGGGGTCGACGAAAGAAGCCAGAGAATTCGAATGATAATTCTTTTTTATCTGCTTTAGACCTTTAAAATTACATCGAGCCTACTGGTAGAATATAAAAATAAATCAATAAGTAAATATATGCGATATATGAATTTTCGTATTACACCATAAGCAACATTTCTTTAGTTAAAATCATTCGAAAACTGAAATAACTCGTGAGAACGAATATTGGTGAGCTTTTGACTCTCACCTATAGATATAGAGGAGACAGCATAAACACTATCGCAATTACGAGATTATGTAATTAAACACCATTGATAGCATTATTCCTCCTCTCTCCAGACATATAGTGCATGACACCTTCAAAAAATGAAGGATGGAGGAGAATCGAATGAAATTATTGATATCGTTTGGAAATTTTTTGGATTTTTACGTTAGGAAGAGGGCCATTTGTGAGTTTTTCCATTTGTAGTGGTAACGTCAGAAAAAACAAAATGGTCAAGTTGTGTTCTTTCGGTAAAAGCATAAGTTTACTAATAGTATAAAACTATAAAATAGTGAAAAGCACTAAATATGCAGCTCTTACAAATGTGCTCTAGATTATGTGGGAAATACTCCCAATTGTATAAAAAATCAGAAAAAACGTGTGGAGAAAATTCTGTGAAAAAAAGATCAGTAACAAGCCTAAATGAGGAAAAACGTAGGATGGCATTGGATGAAAGGAAAATAAAGCTGTCATTTGAGGGTTTTAACCCCAAAGAGTTTCCTTTAATTAGAGACGTATATACCTTGGAAATGTCGAGATAATGCGGATTTTATTATTATTTGGATTACTAGATTCTAAAGTGACATCTTAAGCCTCCTGACTGAATTGAAATAATGGAATATTTTCCAAGTATGACGGGTCGTGTGATATCCATATTTACCACGGTAAAATCATTCCGAAAGGTAATAAATCGATTAAGAACATTGCCTTGGTATTAATTATCAGATATATAGTACAAGAGAAAAGTAAATACATAACCGAACTGAAATATGCAATTTATAAGCATTACTTGGTTAGTAATATACAGAGATTTATTGTTCATGATAATTGTAATTAAAAATCAAGTGGCCGTAGTTTCGACATGAACTGTCGTGTGTCTCGTGGTAAGATTATTTTTAATTTTAGATGTGTCTCGCCATTTTTGAAAATTCATCTTAGCAGTGACTTCAAGGCTAAGAAGCAGGGCATATTGTCACTTAGTTAAGGTGATCGTTTTAGATAAATTTTTGGGCGAAATTACTGAAAATGCAATGTCCACTAATGTACTCAAAATTGATTGCGAGACAAACACAAATATTATCGATACTCGGAAGAAATTTTTGATGGTTAAAAACTCGTATTTAAGAAACGTATAACAAGAAATTGACACTTAGAGAGCTGGCTGGGGGGGGGGGTTACCGAAACAAGAAAGAAATTTCGAATGAGAATTAGTTTTAATTTGCAGTACTTTAAAAGTATTTTGAGAATATTTGGAATGTAAAAATAAAATTGGACAGTATAACGGTTCTTGTAACTCCATAAGCCACATTTCCTGAGGTAAAACCTCTCATAACTGTGATACCTCTTGAGATGCTTTTTACTCTCACCTATACGGGAAAGTATAAACACCATCGATATACCGAGCCTATATAATTTATTACCATTCATAACTTTATTCATCTAGGTAGCCATATAGTGCGGGTAAGGGGATGGGTCTGTTATGATGTGGCAGGGGTAAACCAGTTCTGCTGCCGGGCCCTGCTGTGGATGTCACTGCTTGCATTGCGCAGTTGACCCTTGTGCGGTGTGATGCGGTGAGGATCTGTCCGTTCTCCCCTTTGGGGCTAAGATGCGAATGAATGTGTTTGAATTGATGAGTAAATGGAGAGTGAGTCGTCCTGTCTCGGCTACCTCCCTTTCCTTGGGGGAAGCAGCCTAGGTATATAGATAGATAGATAGATAACTTTATTCATCTAGGTAGCCATATAGTGCATGAAAGATACAAAAAATGAAGGTTGAAGGAACAATCAATGAACTGTATTATCATCGTCGGGAGAATGTTTATTTTTGCGTTAGTTACGTTAGTAGGAGGGTCATACATGACTTTTCTTTTGAAGTGGTAACTTCACATAATAAAAGATTATCAACTTTTTCGTACCGAAAAAGTTGACAATTTTTTATTAAGTTTATATTTTAGCGATTCTAAAAACCGCATACTCCAAGGCGAAAACATAAAATACGTTCGCTGGGTTAGGTGGGAAACAATCCCATCTGATCTAAAAATCAGAAAATATTTCTGAGGGTGAGAGAATTACGTGTCAAAAAAAAAAAAGTAAAAGAAAAGGAGGTAACACAGGATGATATTGATTCACAGGTGGAGAATGCTGGCATTTGACGGATTTAATCCCCTCTTGCAAATTTAGAGACAAAGCGAATATTATTTTGGTTTTAAAGTGGCATCTTGAGCCTCATGACCAAATTTAAAAAATGGAATATTTTTCCAGGATGACGGTTCGTGTGAATTCATTATCCTTATTTACCAAGATAAAATCACTCCCAAGGGCAAGAAATCATTTTAAAGGAAACTATTATCAGATTTATATCACTAGGAAAAAGTACATACTGTACGTCTCTAAACGAAACTTTTTGGGGTTTAAATCCTCAAAGCATCCTACGTGTTACCTCATTTAGGCTTCTTACTTTTTTTTTTTTTTTTTTTTTTTTTTTTTTGACATGGAATTTTCTCAATATTTTTTTCCAGATTTTTTAATACATTCGTTAGTGTTTTCCACCTGCTTTGGATCATATTTGTAGAAACTGCATATATAGTGACTTTCGACCTCCATTTTGCGGTTTTTAGAATCAATCAAGTAAAATCGTTTTTAACTATTCCTAAACTTATGCTACACAACTTCATTTTGTTTTATTTGAAGTTACCAGTACAAATGGAATGTCACAAATGACCCTAATCCTAACGTAAGAACGCAAAAAATCCCCATTCGATAGCAATTAAGTTCATTCATTTCTAATTCAACCTCCCTTTTTTGTAGGTGTCATGCACTATATGTCCGGGGAGAGGAGGAATAATGCAATGAATGGTGATTAATTAGATGATCTCGGTATTGCGATAGAGTTTATTCTTTCTCCCCTAAATCTATTGTTCAGAGTCAAAAAGTCACAAATTGTTCATCTCACGAGGTATCTCAGTTTTGAGAGATTTTAACTAAGGAAATTTTGCTTATGGTGTTAAACGAGAATTCATAGTGCGCATATATTTACTTATTGACTTTTTTTATAATCTACAAGTAAGCTCGATGTAATTTTAAAGTTCTACAGCAGATAAAAAAGAAGAGTCATTCGAATTATCTGGCTTCTGTCGGTGACCCCCAATGTCATTTGAATCTTGCTCTTCTTAAACCCCCGGATGCCTACCCTGATTTAGGTCCAATCGGTTTCTTGTTACATGTTTCCAAAATTCGTTTTTTTTTTTTTTTTCACCCTGAGAAATGTATTCTTAGTTTCGGAAATAAATGGAAGCATCTCCCAATCAATTTTGGGTACATTTGTGGAAGTTTCATATTCAGCGATTTTGCCCAAATATGCATTTACACAGACATCACTATTAAAATAGTTTGGAAATACCCTGAAAGCGGGTACTATCAGCCGTGGCTAGTTCACAATTGATACTACTTTTTAGCCTCAGCTCAGTGATAAAAAGAATTTTAAAAAAGGAAAGGGACTAATCTAACGAGAATTAAAGATCCATCAAATATCAATGAGACACAACAGTTCACGTCGAAGTTCCGGCAGTGTGATTTTTAAAGACCCGATATGAACAATGACTGCGTTTATGGGGAACCAAGTAATGTTTATAAACTGCATATCTCAGTACGATGTAATTACATTTTCCGAATAATATATACCTGATAATAGAAAACTTCTTTTTTACCGATTTCCTGCCCTTGGGAGTGATTTTATCTTGGTAAATATTCATAATATCACATGAACCGTCATACTGGGAAAATATTTCATTTTTTAAAATTCATCTAGAGGCTCAAGAATCCACTTTAAAACCTACTGACACAAAAAATTTATATCCACTTCCTTTCTAAATTTGCAAGATGTATACACATTGGAATTACATCCGTAAAATACCAGGAATCTCTAGCTGTGAATCAGTATCATCCTACGTGTTACCTATTTTTGTTTTCTTACTGATTTTTTTTTCCGACACGGAATTCTCGCACTCTTTGAAATGTTTTCTGATTCCTAAATCAGTTGGGAGTGTTTCCTACGTTATATAGAGCACATTTGTAGAAGTTTAATATTTAGTGTTTTCGCCCTCCATTATGCGGTTTTTAGAATCGCTCAAGTATAATAGTTTTTAACTACTGCTAAAGCGGATTCTTTTACCGTAACGAAGAAAGACTTTTTTGTGGTTACTACAAATAAAAATAGTCACAAATGATCTTACTAACGTAGAAATCCAAACATTCTCCAGACGAAAACAATATAGTTCAATCGTTGTTCCTTCAAAATTCATTTTTTGTAGCTGTCTTGCACTATATGTCTACCTAGATGAGGAATAAAGTTATGAATGGTAATTAATTGAATAGTCTCGGTATTGCGATGGTGTTTATATTTCTCGTATTCATTACTATGTTAGTCAAAAGCTTATCAATGTTCCTTCTGACGAGGTATCACAGTCTTGAGAGATTTTACCTCATGAAATGTGGCTTATGGTGTAACAGGAACCATCATTTTGTACAATGTTATTTTTACATTCAGTATTCTCGAAGTAATTTTAAAGTACTGCAGATTGAAAAGAATACTCATTTGAAATTTATCTCTTGTTTCGGTGACCCCCACATCAATTGATACTTATTCTTCTTAAACCCTCAGATACCAGCTCTCTTTAACTTATATGATCCTTAAATGCGATTTTTTCACATCAAAAGTGTCTTCCAAGTATCGACAGTATTTCGGATTGTTTCGCAATCAATTTTTTCATTTGTGGACGATGCATTTTCAGCGATTTCGCCCAAAAAAAACGTTTGTACAAGTCACTCCAGTAAAATTGTTTAGAACTACTCCAAAAGCAGATGCGATCAACCGTAACTAAATGACAAATGGCATTACTTTTTAGCCACTGTCACTGCTAAGATGAATTTTGAAAAATGACGAGATTCATCTGAAATGAAAAGTCCGGTAAATCTAAAGACGAGAGACACATCAGTTCATTTCGAAGGTCCGGCAACTTGATTTTTTTTAGATTCATCATGAACAATAAAACTGCGTATATGACCCACCAAGTAATGCTTTTAAGTTGTATGTCTCATTTCGGCTTTGTATGTACTGCGTACTTGTAATATATATTTGATAATTCATACTCAAATGTTCTGAAACTATTTATTCCCTTTCGCAGAGATTTTACCATTGTAAACATGGATAATGGTATCCACACGAACCGTCATACTGAGAAAATATTCCATTATTTAAAATTGCTCGTGAGCCTCAAGTTGTCACTTTAAAATCTAGTTGTCCAAATAATAATAATATCCGCTCTATCTCCACATTTCCAAGTACAGTAATATATGTCTAATTAAACGAAACTCTTTGGGATAAAACCCTCAAAAGTCATCCTTATTTTGTTCCCTAATTTAGTCTTGTTACTGGTATATTTTTTTTTCGACACGGAATTTTTTCACTCACGTATTTCTGATTTTTTGATACAATTAGGAGTGTTTCCATCCTGAATTGGAACACATTTGTAGAAGCTGCATTTTTAATGTTTTTCGTCCTCCATTATGCGGTTTATACTCTCTAGTTTAATAGTTTTTAACTATTACTAAACATATGCTTTTACCGTAACAACACAACTTGACCATTTTGTTTTACTGATATATGCAGTTTATAAACATTACTTGGTTTCCCTTACACGCAGTTTCATTGTTCTTAACGGGTCTTTAAAGAATCACGTTGGTTGACTGTCGACATGAACTGCTGTATCTCTCGCGTTGATATTTAATGGATCTTTAATTTTCTTAAGATGTCCCTTTCATTTAAAAAAATTCTTTTCATCCCTGAGTTGAGGCTAAAAAATAGTAACAATTGTGAACTAGTCACTGCTGAAAGCATCCTCTTTAAGGGTATTTCCAAACTATTTTATTTGAGTGATTGTGTAAATGCATTTTTGGGCGAAATCGCTGAATATGCAACTTCCTCAAATGTACTCGAAATTGAATTGGAGCTGCATCCAATTATTTCGAAAACTGAGAATACATTTCTTAGGGTGAAAAAAAAAAAAAATGAAATATGTAACATGAATCCTATTTGAGCAAAATGAGTCTTTGACATCTGGAAGTTTAAGAAGAGCAAGTTTCAATTGACATTGGGGTCACCGAAAGACGCCAAAAAATTCGAATTATTCTTTATTACCTGCTGTAGAAGACCTTTAAATTACATCTAGCTCAATGGCAGAATAAAAAATATTAATAAATATATATGGAATATGAATTTTCGTGTTACACCACAAACATCATTTCCTTAGTTAAAAACTGTCAAAACTGAGATACCTCCCGAGAAGGAATATTGGTGAGCTTTGACTCGCACCTATAGATATAGAGAAGAAAGCATAAACACTATCGCAATACCGAGATTGTGTAATTAATGTCCATTCATCGCTTTATTCCTCCTCTCCCCAGACAGTTACAAAAAAGGAAGGTTTAAATAGAAATGAATGAACTTTATTGCTATCGTCTGAAGATTCTCTGGATTTTTACGTTACGAAGAGGATCATTTGTGACTTTTTTACATTTGTAGTGGAAACAAGATAAAACAAAATGGTCATGTGTTATTATGGTAAAAGCATAAGTTTAGTAATAGCTAAAAACTATAAAACGAGCGATTCTAAAAACAGCATAATGGTGGAAGAAAAGCACTAAATGTACAGCTTCTACAAATGTGCTCCCAATTGTATAAAAAAATAAGAAAAAATGATGGTCAGAAAATTCCGTCAAAAAGAAAAATAAGTAACATCCCTAGGTTTAAAGTGGAATCTTGAGCCTCCTGATCAAATTTAAAAAATGGAATATTTTCTCAGTATGACGGTACGTGTGAAATCATTATTCTTTTATACCAAGATAAAATCAATCCGATGAGCAAGAAATTATTTAAAAGGGAATGGTTTATCATATATATGTATTTAGTAAAAAGTAAATATTAACTTACTGAGATATGCAGTTCATAGAAATTACTTAGTTCCTCATATACATAGTTTTACTATTCATAACGTGTCTTTAAAAAATCACGTTGCCGGAACGTCGACCTGAAATGTTGCGTTTATCCTGTTGATATAAGATGGATCTCAAATTTCATGAGATTAGTCCTTTTCATATTTTTTATTCATTTTATCCCTGAGTTTAGGATAGAAAGCAGTAACAATTGTGATAGCATCCACTTTACGGGTATTTCTAAACTATTTATGAGTGATTGGCGAAATCGCTAAATATGCAACTTCCACAAATGTACTCAAAATTAATTGCGAGGCATCCAATTATTTCGAAAACTGAGAATACATTTGTTAGGGTGGGAAAAAAAATAAAAAATTAGGAAACATGAAACAATAAACCGACTGGCTCTAATGAGAGTTGGCATCGGGGAAAAATTTAAATGACTTTGGGGTCGACGAAAGAAGCCAGAGAATTCGAATGATAATTCTTTTTTATCTGCTTTAGACCTTTAAAATTACATCGAGCCTACTGGTAGAATATAAAAATAAATCAATAAGTAAATATATGCGATATATGAATTTTCGTATTACACCATAAGCAACATTTCTTTAGTTAAAATCATTCGAAAACTGAAATAACTCGTGAGAACGAATATTGGTGAGCTTTTGACTCTCACCTATAGATATAGAGGAGACAGCATAAACACTATCGCAATTACGAGATTATGTAATTAAACACCATTGATAGCATTATTCCTCCTCTCTCCAGACATATAGTGCATGACACCTTCAAAAAATGAAGGATGGAGGAGAATCGAATGAAATTATTGATATCGTTTGGAAATTTTTTGGATTTTTACGTTAGGAAGAGGGCCATTTGTGAGTTTTTCCATTTGTAGTGGTAACGTCAGAAAAAACAAAATGGTCAAGTTGTGTTCTTTCGGTAAAAGCATAAGTTTACTAATAGTATAAAACTATAAAATAGTGAAAAGCACTAAATATGCAGCTCTTACAAATGTGCTCTAGATTATGTGGGAAATACTCCCAATTGTATAAAAAATCAGAAAAAACGTGTGGAGAAAATTCTGTGAAAAAAAGATCAGTAACAAGCCTAAATGAGGAAAAACGTAGGATGGCATTGGATGAAAGGAAAATAAAGCTGTCATTTGAGGGTTTTAACCCCAAAGAGTTTCCTTTAATTAGAGACGTATATACCTTGGAAATGTCGAGATAATGCGGATTTTATTATTATTTGGATTACTAGATTCTAAAGTGACATCTTAAGCCTCCTGACTGAATTGAAATAATGGAATATTTTCCAAGTATGACGGGTCGTGTGATATCCATATTTACCACGGTAAAATCATTCCGAAAGGTAATAAATCGATTAAGAACATTGCCTTGGTATTAATTATCAGATATATAGTACAAGAGAAAAGTAAATACATAACCGAACTGAAATATGCAATTTATAAGCATTACTTGGTTAGTAATATACAGAGATTTATTGTTCATGATAATTGTAATTAAAAATCAAGTGGCCGTAGTTTCGACATGAACTGTCGTGTGTCTCGTGGTAAGATTATTTTTAATTTTAGATGTGTCTCGCCATTTTTGAAAATTCATCTTAGCAGTGACTTCAAGGCTAAGAAGCAGGGCATATTGTCACTTAGTTAAGGTGATCGTTTTAGATAAATTTTTGGGCGAAATTACTGAAAATGCAATGTCCACTAATGTACTCAAAATTGATTGCGAGACAAACACAAATATTATCGATACTCGGAAGAAATTTTTGATGGTTAAAAACTCGTATTTAAGAAACGTATAACAAGAAATTGATTGACACTTAGAGAGCTGGCTGGGGGAGGGGGGGTCACCGAAACAAGAAAGAAATTTCGAATGAGTATTAGTTTTAATCTGCAGTTCTTTAAAAGTACTTTGAGAATATTTGGAATGTAAAAATAAAATTGGACAGTATAACGGTTCTTGTAACTCCATAAGCCACATTTCCTGAGGTAAAACCTCTCAAAACTGTGATACCTCTTGAGAAGCTTTTTACTCTCACCTATACGGGAAAGTATAAACACCATCGATATACCGAGCCTATATAATTTATTACCATTCATAACTTTATTCATCTAGGTAGCCATATAGTGCATGAAAGATACAAAAAATGAAGGTTGAAGGAACAATCAATGAACTGTATTATCATCGTCGGGAGAATGTTTATTTTTGCGTTAGTTACGTTAGTAGGAGGGTCATACGTGACTTTTCTTTTGAAGTGGTAACTTCACATAATAAAAGATTATCAACTTTTTCGTACCGAAAAAGTTGACAATTTTTTATTAAGTTTATATTTTAGCGATTCTAAAAACCGCATACTCCAAGGCGAAAACATAAAATACGTTCGCTGGGTTAGGTGGGAAACAATCCCATCTGATCTAAAAATCAGAAAATATTTCTGAGGGTGAGAGAATTACGTGTCAAAAAAAAAAAAAGTAAAAGAAAAGGAGGTAACACAGGATGATATTGATTCACAGGTGGAGAATGCTGGCATTTGACGGATTTAATCCCCTCTTGCAAATTTAGAGACAAAGCGAATATTATTTTGGTTTTAAAGTGGCATCTTGAGCCTCATGACCAAATTTAAAAAATGGAATATTTTTCCAGGATGACGGTTCGTGTGAATTCATTATCCTTATTTACCAAGATAAAATCACTCCCAAGGGCAAGAAATCATTTTAAAGGAAACTATTATCAGATTTATATCACTAGGAAAAAGTACATACTGTACGTCTCTAAACGAAACTCTTTGGGGTTTAAATCCTCAAAGCATCCTACGTGTTACCTCATTTAGGCTTCTTACTGTTTTTTTTTTTTTTTTTTTTTTTTGACATGGAATTTTCTCAATATTTTTTTCCAGATTTTTTAATACATTCGTTAGTGTTTTCCACCTGCTTTGGATCATATTTGTAGAAACTGCATATATAGTGACTTTCGACCTCCATTTTGCGGTTTTTAGAATCAATCAAGTAAAATCGTTTTTAACTATTCCTAAACTTATGCTACACAACTTCATTTTGTTTTATTTGAAGTTACCAGTACAAATGGAATGTCACAAATGACCCTAATCCTAACGTAAGAACGCAAAAAATCCCCATTCGATAGCAATTAAGTTCATTCATTTCTAATTCAACCTCCCTTTTTTGTAGGTGTCATGCACTATATGTCCGGGGAGAGGAGGAATAATGCAATGAATGGTGATTAATTAGATGATCTCGGTATTGCGATAGAGTTTATTCTTTCTCCCCTAAATCTATTGTTCAGAGTCAAAAAGTCACAAATTGTTCATCTCACGAGGTATCTCAGTTTTGAGAGATTTTAACTAAGGAAATTTTGCTTATGGTGTTAAACGAGAATTCATAGTGCGCATATATTTACTTATTGACTTTTTTTATAATCTACAAGTAAGCTCGATGTAATTTTAAAGTTCTACAGCAGATAAAAAAGAAGAGTCATTCGAATTATCTGGCTTCTGTCGGTGACCCCCAATGTCATTTGAATCTTGCTCTTCTTAAACCCCGGATGCCTACCCTGATTTAGGTCCAATCGGTTTCTTGTTACATGTTTCCAAAATTCGTTTTTTTTTTTTTTTTCACCCTGAGAAATGTATTCTTAGTTTCGGAAATAAATGGAAGCATCTCCCAATCAATTTTGGGTACATTTGTGGAAGTTTCATATTCAGCGATTTTGCCCAAATATGCATTTACACAGACATCACTATTAAAATAGTTTGGAAATACCCTGAAAGCGGGTACTATCAGCCGTGGCTAGTTCACAATTGATACTACTTTTTAGCCTCAGCTCAGTGATAAAAAGAATTTTAAAAAAGGAAAGGGACTAATCTAACGAGAATTAAAGATCCATCAAATATCAATGAGACACAACAGTTCACGTCGAAGTTCCGGCAGTGTGATTTTTAAAGACCCGATATGAACAATGACTGCGTTTATGGGGAACCAAGTAATGTTTATAAACTGCATATCTCAGTACGATGTAATTACATTTTCCGAATAATATATACCTGATAATAGAAAACTTCTTTTTTACCGATTTCCTGCCCTTGGGAGTGATTTTATCTTGGTAAATATTCATAATATCACATGAACCGTCATACTGGGAAAATATTTCATTTTTTAAAATTCATCTAGAGGCTCAAGAATCCACTTTAAAACCTACTGACACAAAAAATTTATATCCACTTCCTTTCTAAATTTGCAAGATGTATACACATTGGAATTACATCCGTAAAATACCAGGAATCTCTAGCTGTGAATCAGTATCATCCTACGTGTTACCTATTTTTGTTTTCTTACTGATTTTTTTTTCCGACACGGAATTCTCGCACTCTTTGAAATGTTTTCTGATTCCTAAATCAGTTGGGAGTGTTTCCTACGTTATATAGAGCACATTTGTAGAAGTTTAATATTTAGTGTTTTCGCCCTCCATTATGCGGTTTTTAGAATCGCTCAAGTATAATAGTTTTTAACTACTGCTAAAGCGGATTCTTTTACCGTAACGAAGAAAGACTTTTTTGTGGTTACTACAAATAAAAATAGTCACAAATGATCTTACTAACGTAGAAATCCAAACATTCTCCAGACGAAAACAATATAGTTCAATCGTTGTTCCTTCAAAATTCATTTTTTGTAGCTGTCTTGCACTATATGTCTACCTAGATGAGGAATAAAGTTATGAATGGTAATTAATTGAATAGTCTCGGTATTGCGATGGTGTTTATATTTCTCGTATTCATTACTATGTTAGTCAAAAGCTTATCAATGTTCCTTCTGACGAGGTATCACAGTCTTGAGAGATTTTACCTCATGAAATGTGGCTTATGGTGTAACAGGAACCATCATTTTGTACAATGTTATTTTTACATTCAGTATTCTCGAAGTAATTTTAAAGTACTGCAGATTGAAAAGAATACTCATTTGAAATTTATCTCTTGTTTCGGTGACCCCCACATCAATTGATACTTATTCTTCTTAAACCCTCAGATACCAGCTCTCTTTAACTTATATGATCCTTAAATGCGATTTTTTCACATCAAAAGTGTCTTCCAAGTATCGACAGTATTTCGGATTGTTTCGCAATCAATTTTTTCATTTGTGGACGATGCATTTTCAGCGATTTCGCCCAAAAAAAACGTTTGTACAAGTCACTCCAGTAAAATTGTTTAGAACTACTCCAAAAGCAGATGCGATCAACCGTAACTAAATGACAAATGGCATTACTTTTTAGCCACTGTCACTGCTAAGATGAATTTTGAAAAATGACGAGATTCATCTGAAATGAAAAGTCCGGTAAATCTAAAGACGAGAGACACATCAGTTCATTTCGAAGGTCCGGCAACTTGATTTTTTTTAGATTCATCATGAACAATAAAACTGCGTATATGACCCACCAAGTAATGCTTTTAAGTTGTATGTCTCATTTCGGCTTTGTATGTACTGCGTACTTGTAATATATATTTGATAATTCATACTCAAATGTTCTGAAACTATTTATTCCCTTTCGCAGAGATTTTACCATTGTAAACATGGATAATGGTATCCACACGAACCGTCATACTGAGAAAATATTCCATTATTTAAAATTGCTCGTGAGCCTCAAGTTGTCACTTTAAAATCTAGTTGTCCAAATAATAATAATATCCGCTCTATCTCCACATTTCCAAGTACAGTAATATATGTCTAATTAAACGAAACTCTTTGGGATAAAACCCTCAAAAGTCATCCTTATTTTGTTCCCTAATTTAGTCTTGTTACTGGTATATTTTTTTCGACACGGAATTTTTTCACTCACGTATTTCTGATTTTTTGATACAATTAGGAGTGTTTCCATCCTGAATTGGAACACATTTGTAGAAGCTGCATTTTTAATGTTTTTCGTCCTCCATTATGCGGTTTATACTCTCTAGTTTAATAGTTTTTAACTATTACTAAACATATGCTTTTACCGTAACAACACAACTTGACCATTTTGTTTTATTTGAAAACACTACAAATGAAAAATGTCACAATGGACTCTCTTCCTAACGCAGATCCAAAAAATCTCCAGACGATAGCAATAAAGTTCATTCATTTCTCCTTCATCCTTCGTTTTTTGTTAGGTGTTAAGCACTGTGTCTGGAGAGAGGACTAAGAAAGCTATGAATGGTGATTAATTAATCTCCGTATTGCGACAGTGTTTGAGCATTCTCCGTTATATCTATAGGTGAGAGTCAAAAGTCCACCAATATTCTTTCTCACGAGGTATTTCAGTTTTGAGAGAATTTAAGAAAGAAATGTTGCTTATTGTGTAACTCGGATATTGATATTGCGCAAATATTTACTTATTGATATATTTTTTTATATTTTACCAGTAGGCTTCTACAGTAGGCTTCTACAGTAGATAAAAAAGATTTGTCATTTGATTTTTCGATTCTTTCGATAACCCCAATGTCATTTGAATTTTGCTCTTCTTAAACCCCCATATGCCAACTCTCATTTAGCGGCAATCGGTTTCTTGTTGCATGTTTCCAATTTTTTTTTTTTTTTCATCCAATGAAATGTATTATCAGTTCTGAAAATAATCGGATGCGTCTCCGAATCATTTTTGAGTACATTTGTCGAAGTTCCATACTTTGCGATTTCGCCCAAGAATGCATTTTCACATCATAATAAAAATAGTTTGGAAATACCCTTAACCGAATGCTATCACAATTGTTACTACTTTTTAGCCTAGACTCAGGGATAAAATGAATTTAAAATGAATAGTACTAATCTCATGAAATTAAAGAAACTACTTATATCAACACGAAAGATACAACAGTTCAGGTCGACGTTCCGGCAATGTGATTTTTTAAAGACCCGTTACGAACAGTAAAATTAAGTATATTTAGGCACCAAGTAATATTTATAAACTGCATATCTCAGTACGTTTATGTATAGTCGTCAGCACAAATTCCCTGCAAGCTTGCTCCTGTGATGTGGTTGTTTTGTCTGGCAACAGTGTATAGGAACTTGTTGCCCCACAGGCTTTTATACGCTTTAACCCTCCAGAGCCCAGTGTCCCCTGTAGGTTACACAAGTTTGTCTGGATGTGGATTATTAACCTTTATTACTTTGTCCTTAAATTTTGGTTTTCTATGGAGCTCAAGCATGTCTGTTTTCTTTGATATAATCAGTGTGGCCCACTGTTTACATATGAAGCTACAGCAAGAGGTGAAAGAGGGAGTGTTGAAGTCTTTTCACCAAATTATTGAGTACTCTACTCATTATGGCTACCAGAAAAGTAAAGGGGTAAGTGATGGTAACTCAGTGTCTCTTTTGAACAGCCTAAATAGTTGCTAAATAACAGCAAACCACCTAAATAACCATATGATGACTGACATCAACTCTATATCATCTTTTATAAAGCCTGTCACCTGTAGGGGACACTGATCACAAGCTAATACTGTGAAACCTGTGCCCAGTAACAACAGATGATTTTATGGTTTTCTATGGTTTTATTTCATGGTTTGCAGTTTATATGTCCTTGAATATATTGTAATCTTTGATTATTTGTTGATTATTGATTGAACCTCTATTTAGATTATTCATAGTTTTTTCTTTTATTTTCAGAGTCTTGAAGAGGCAGTTGAATTACTAGAGAAACTAGACAATGAGAACCAGGGTCCAGATGAAGAAATTAGGGGCAGAGATGTAGAGGAAATCACAATTTTCCCTCCGGTAGATGGGGCTGAAACAGATAATGATTCAGATGATGAAAATTCTGGAAACCTGAATCACCTTACTTCATCTCAGTTAGTGTCAGAATGAGAATAATGAGGATAAATGTAAATCAAGTAACAAGAAAAAAAACAGACTGGAAAGCTAATGTAGAACTCCCTAAATTATCTGTACCTGAGCAAGATGTGCAAGTGAATGACACTCTGGGAGAGTTTATGACGCCTACTGAATGTTTTGAACTCGGCTTTGACAAGTCATTGGTGAAGCTATTAGTGGATATGTCAAATAGATATGCATCTCAGAAAAACCATGAGCTACAGGTGACTGAAAGTGACATGAAGGTGTATATAGGAATCCTTTTGTTGCAAGGATATCTAACCAAAAAACATACGCATGTTTTGGGAGACAAAATCTGACACCCACCATCAACTGGTTTCAAATAGCATGAGAAGGGGGAGATTTTTTGAGATTCACAAATACCTACACACATGTGACAATGAGCAACTCCCTGATAATGACAAATTTGGAAAAATGAGACATTACTTTGATCATTTGAATGAATGTTTTGTGAAAAATTCAAAGTATGTAATAACTAGTAACATATCTATTGATGAGACAATGGTGCCATATTATGGGCATCATGGCAGTAAACAGCATATACATGCAAAACCAATTAGATTTGGATATAAATTATGGTCAGCTGCAACTCCAGGAGGATATCTGGTATACTTCATACCATACCAGGGATCAAAAACAGCCCCACTGCCAGATCAACTGAGGCTAGGACTTGGTGCTGCTGTTGTTTTGTCTCTTACATCTCACTTACCTAAGACAATCAAGTCATACAGTCTTTATTTTGACAACTTTTTCACTAGTCTGCCACTTCTGGATGAACTAACTGAACTGGGACACAAAGGAACAGGAACAATCCGAGAGAACAGAACTGAGAAGTGTCCTTTGGAAAGTCCACAAGTGATGAAGAAAAAGGCAAGAGGATCAATGACCATGAGAACAACAAAAAATGTGTTGTCAGGTGGAATGATAATAATATTGTGACTTTGGCATCTAACTGTCATGGATGTCGGCCTGTTACAAAAGCAGACAGAATAGCAACTGTGAATAACAAGAGAGAAAATCAAAGTTGACTGCCCACATGTACATGTACAATAAGCATATGGGAGGAGTGAATCGATTTGACCAAAATGTAGACTCACAAAGGGTGGCATTTAGAGGAAAGAAATGATGGTATCCTCCATTTGCATTTGGAATTGATGCAGCTCGTCAGAATGGGTGGCAGATTCATAAAGTGTGCTACTAGTAAAATGACATATTGTGACTTTAGGCGATCAGTGGTGCAGGGTTACCTTGGAACTTACTAGTCACCACCCACAAAATCACCATACTGTAGTAGTAGAGGGGAAAAAAGAGTGCATCAGAAAGTACGCACTGATAATGATATAACTGGTCATGTACAAGACTCATGCAACCAAGCTCGATGTGCAGAGTGTCACAGGCATACAAGAATCATGTGCAAAAAGTGCAAAGTACCTCTTCACATTCACTGCTTTCATGTTTTCCATTCCAAATAGACTAACCTAGTTTACTGTTGTTTTTTTTTATCTCTACATTGATTACTTATATGTGTTTAGTCAAGTTTCATTTGCTTTGATATAGAACCTACAGTATTTTTTTTATGGACAAATGGCATCACCATTATGATTTTTTTCCTGTATACATAATACTTGTATCTATTGAATAATTCATTATGAATGCAGATATGAAATGTGAGTACTTTGGTATTTCAACCAGAAGGAAATCTTTTTCTCTTTTGGCATAGTTTAGACACTTATAGTCGTTACTGTTCTGTAATTACTAATATTTTCAGTAGAAATGTATGGCATCATGAACAAATATTGAAAAATAAATCTTCAGTAAGCACTTATAATGCATTTTATGCCATTTATCATGCCTACTAATAACAAAAGTTATGTAAACTATGCAAACAAATATCATTTCATATGTAATGGATGGGATAAAGCATTCCCCACATCAAGTTGGTCCGGCAAAAGCCCAGTGTCCCCCGTAGGTGACACCCATTTTCTAGCTACACTATGCCTCTTACAAAAAAAGTCATACCAGTAAAAGTGTCTTGCAATTGCTTTCTAACATCAAATTTTCGAAAAGATTGCTTCAAAAATAAATGAATGGGCTTTGAAGGGTTAAAACGTGTTTGTAAGAATTAGTGCTATAAATCGCCCAGAATATAATAAAATGAACAAAAGACGACGGCTGGATGTTGTAGAGTGATAAAACTTCTGCTCTCTCCCTCGTACCCACCCCATGTCCCAACCTTTCAATCCCCCCCCCCCATGCTCCTTAATTTCCACTCCCCCCTCTCCGCACACTGTCTACCTTAACCACGGCGCAGATCTATGTAATGAACTGCACTCTTCTCCATTTCTTGTCTGTTCCTGTAACCTTTTAGTTCCTTACATTCGATAGTATTTTGCCATGCCTGTCTTTTTCACCCACTCTTTACCCCAAACGTGATGCAGTAGTTCGAAACATGATGGATTCTGATTCTGCTTCATGAATCAGTGAACAGTATGAGGAGGATGGGAACATTTTCCTTCGAACGACGGAGAGAGAGAGGAATGGACACGTTTGTTTAATTTCGCCTACAATAGCCACCAACTACCAGACTCACTAAATACAAACACACACACACACACACACGTAAGGAATACATCACAAGAACGAGACCTCAAACGTTTCTGTATCTAGCGGCTGTTGGTAGTGACTGGGGATGAAGAAAAGAATAACTGGAATAAAAAGATTGGGAATCAGACCCGGAGGGTGAGAATGGGATTAGAACAGGAAGAAATATTGGTAATTAGCCTTAGATACATTTTATTAAAGCATTTCGAGCAACTTAGAACAGGACAGTATTGGTTTAGTAAACAGCCAAGAAAGAATTGTGATCCACCAGTCGGGTTAGTGCCGTGTGTAAATGAATGAAGGTAGAGAGTGGGGAGAGAAAGAGGAGAGGCATGAACGTGAGTGGGGTGTGCGAGGGAGAGGGAGGAGTGGGGGGACATCAGGAGGAGAAAGGGGGATAGAGGGGAAGGGAGTTTAGGCACGGTTATGAGGAATGTCAGAGTATTACGTTCGTACGTCGTTTCATAATATTCTGTTAGCTCTTGCACTTTTTTTTATACTAATTAAATACGGTATACATATTATATTCACCCAGCCACTTTTTAAAAACATATCGTTAAAGTCTACGTGGCAACTAGACCCCTTACACTATCGCCAGACAAAAGGACTCGCATCACACTACTAGACTTGCAGAGAATTTATGCTGACGACTGTACTTATAACTTGGAAATGTAGAGATAATGCGGATATTATTGATATTTGGATAACTAGAATTCAAAGTGACAACTTGAGCCTGGAGACCAAATTAGAAAATGGAATATTTTCCCAGTATGACTGTTCGCTTGAAATTATTATCCATGTTTACCAAGATAAAATCACTCCCAGGGGCAAGAAATCGTTTAAAAGGAAGTTGTCTATCAGATTTATTATTATCAGGAAAAAGTAAAAACAACTGTACTGAGATATGCAGTTTATAAACATTACCTGGATCCCCATATACACAGTATGATTCTTCATAACGGGTCTTTAAAAATCACATTGCCGGAATTTTGACGAACTGTTTTGTCTCGTGTTGATATTTGATGGATCTTTTATTCATATGATATTAGACCCTTTCCTTTTTTAAAAATTAATTTATCCCTGAGTTGAGGCTAAAAAGTAGTAACAATTGTGAACTAGCCACGGCTGATAGTTTCCGCTTTAAGGATATTTCCAAACTATTTTATTTGAGTGATGTCTGTGTAAATGCATATTGGGCGAAATCAATGAATATGCAACTTCCACATATGTACTCAAAATTAATTGGGAGACGCATCCAATTATTCCCAAAACTGAGAATACATTTCTTAGTGAAAAAAAAAAAAAAAAAACGCATTTTCGAAACATGTAACAAGAAACCGATTGGCGCTAAATGAGAGTTAGCATCTGGGGGTTTAAGAAAAGCAAGACTCAAATGACATTGGGGGTCACCGTTAGAAGCCAGAGAATTCGAATCTCTTCATTTTTTCTGCTGTAGAAGAACTTTAAAATTACATCGAGCCTACTCGAAGAATATAAAAAATAAATCAATAAGTAAATATATGCGCAATATGAATTTTCGTGTAACACCATGAAAAACATTTCTTTAGTTATAATACCTCAAACTTGTGATACCTCGTGAGAAGAAATATTGGTGAGCTTTTGACTCTCACCAATAGATTTAGGGGAGAAAGCATAAACACTCCCGGAATACCGAGATTATGTAATTAATCACAAAACATAGCTTTACTCCTCTCCCCAAACATATAGTGCAAGACAGCTACAAAAAAGGAAGGTTGAAGGAGAAATGAATGAACTTTATTGCTATCGTCTAGAGATTTTTTGGATTTTTACGTTAGGAAGAGGGTCATTTGTGACATTTGTAGTGGTAACCAGATAAAACAAAATCAAGTTGTGTTGTTTCGGTAGAAGTATACTTGAGCGATTCTAAAAACCTCATAATGGAGGGCGAAAAGCACTAAATATGCAGCTCTTACAAATGTGCTCCAAATCTCGTGGGAAACACTCTAAATTTTACCAAAAATTCAGGAAGAATATGTGATGGTGAGAGAAGTTCGAGTCGAAAAAAAAAATCAGTAATAAGCCTAAATAAGTAAGGAAAATAAGGATGACATTTGAGAGTTTTAACCTCGAAGTTTCGTTTAATTAGAGACGTATATACTTTGGAAATATAGAGATAATGCGGATATTATTATCATTTGGATAACTAGATTTTAAAGTGACAACTTGAGCCTCGTAACAAAATTTAAATAATGGAATATTTTCCCAGTATGACGGTTCGTGTGATATCATTATCAATATTTACCATGATGAAATCTTCCCGAAAGGCAATAAATCGTTTAAGAACATTGTCTTGGTATTAATTATCAGATATATATTACAAGAGATACAATTTATAAGCATTACTTGGTTGCTCATATATATGTAGTTGTATTGTTCATGTGTAAAAAAAAATCGTGGCAGGAGCTTCGAGATTAACTGTTGTGTCTCTCGTGTTGAGATTAACTTCATTTTTCATTTTAGATGAGTCTCGTCATTTTTTATAATTCATCTTAGCCGTGACTTCAAGGCTAAACAGCAATGTCTATTGTCACTTAGGGTGATCGTTTTAAACAAATATTTTTGGTGGAATCGCTGAAAATGCAAAGTCCACTAATGTACTCAAAATTGATTGCGAGACAAAAACAAATACTATCGATACTCGGAAGAAATTTTTGATGGTGATAAACTCGCATTTAAGAAACGTATAACAAGAAATTGACAGTTGGCATTTGAGGTTTTAAGAAGAATAAGATTCTATTGACATGGGGGTCACCGAAACAAGAAAGAAATTTCGAATGGGTTTTGGTTTTAATTTCCAGTTCTTTAAAAGTACTTCGAGAATATTGACAATGTAAAAATAATATTGGACAGTATAACGGTTTTTGTTACAGGATAAGCCACATTTCCTGAGGTAAAATCTCTCAAAACTGTGGCACACACGATTACTAATCTCTGACAAAAGACGCGTGGCGGGCAGTGCTATGACCAAACACGAGCCACGCATTCGGGCACAGCCTCTGCACTGCTGGGCGGGGCAAAGAACTGTAAGCAGGTGATCTGAAGCGTTCTGCTCCTCATACCTTTGATATTGCCATATTCTTATGGTTTCTCCTCCATAATATAATAACCTGTGTTTATTGACAGGAACCGACATTTCTTCAATCATTCTCCAATGTAGCAATTTCCAAGAAGTTAAAAAAAAACATGTGCCACTATATGTGGGTATTGGCATCATATATACCGTAATAATTATTTACGAATTAACGGCATTAACTGGCACACATTTTGACCACAGGGGACATGCAGCTAAGACGTCGCGTAGGAATAGGGCAACCATTCCAACTGGATGGCAACTGCATAGATATAAATTCCTCAGTACAACGGTGATGCGTCCGTGCGGCCGCCATCTTGGAGCGGTCAAGCATGTAATAGTGGGGATTGTTTTAGATCGAATTTAGACTATGAAAATGAATGTTGTGGTGGAGGTGGTGATGGTGGTTATTGTAGTGGTAATGGTGGTTGTTGCACTGGTCGCGGTGGTGGTTGTTGTTGTGGTGGTGTTATTGTTACAGTTGTTGCTGTGCTGGTTATTGTGGTGGTTGTTGTTGTGATGGTGGTTGTTGTTGTGGTGGTGGTTTTGTTGTGGTGATTGTTGTGGTTGTTATTGTGATTGTTGCCGTGGTGGTTATTGTTGTGCTTGTTGTGATGGTGGTTGTTGTGGTGGTGATTGTTGTAGTAATGGTGGTTGTTGTGATGGTGGTGGTTGTTTTTGTGGTTGTTGGTGGGTGGTGGTTATTGTTGTGGTTGTGGTTATTGTTGTGATGGTGGTGGTTGATGTGCTGGTGGTTGTGGTGATAGTGTTGGGTGTTGTTGTGATGGTGGTGGTTGATGTGCTGGTGGTTGTGGTGATAGTGTTGGGTGTTGTTGTGATGGTAGTGATTGTTGTTGTGGTGGTGGGTGTGGTTCTTGTTGCTGTTATGGCGGTGGTGGTGCTGTTTGTTGTTGTTGTTGTTGGTGGTGGTGGTGGGGGTTGTTGTGGTGGTTGTTGTGGTGGTGGCTGTTACGGTGGTGGCTGTTGTTGTGGTGGTAATGGTTGTGGTTCCTGGTTCATCTGAAACGTGAACTCGGTGGACTGCAGGCTTAAATTTCCCTTCTGCAACCCACCATCCTCCTTTCGGAGGATAGGAAAGCAGCTGAGGGACGTTTGCATAACCAGACAGTTGAGTCGCTCGTGCAATCAGTGTCACCATAGATACATTCCGACGTTTTCTACACCCAAAAGCAGCAGAGTGCTGTTCCATTTCTAGGTAAACAGTGATCAGCTTTGACTATCGTCAGGAATACGACATCGTCTGCCTCGACCTTTCCAAGATGGCGGCCGCGCAGACGCATCTAGTGTCATGCGGCATCTAGCCTTATTTATATCTATGGGCAACGGGGCCTGTTATCACTAGAGAAAAACATTCAGTTCGAAGCAGTAAATTTTTGTCAATGATATAAATATTATGAAGCATTCTTACTTAGAATGTCGTGTGAATGCCGGCTGCTGTGGCAATCGTGGATATATCTCTGCTATAACAGCTAGGTTAAAGGCTTGCCTCAAGAAATAGGTCAGTGAAATAAAAAGCAGATTAATAAAACACAGTATGAAATTCAAATATCATTACGCACTCGTTACGGACTAAAAATAACAGCTATAACCAAATTTGACTATTTCTTACCATGTATATAGTACTTGAGAAAGTAACATACCGTAACATGTAAAACAAAAGTGTTTGTGATGCTTAGAAAATGATTCACTGAAACACTAAACCTTTCTGGAACGATGGTTGATGTGTCTGACTGTGTAGCCTACACCTGGCCACGAGTTTGGCTTACTCTCTGGTCAGAGATAAGTGATCATGAGTGTATAGTACCTCTTGAGAGGGAATGCTGATAAGCTTTTGACTCTCACCTAGAAATGTATACGGGAAAGTATAAACACAATCGATACTGAGCCTATATAATTTATTACAATTCATAACTTTATTCCTCATATAGGTAGACATATAGTTCATGACAGCTACAAAAAATGAATGTTGAAGGAACAGCGAATGAACTGCATTATTATCGTCCGGAGAACTTTTGGATTTTTACGTTAGGAAGAGGGTCATATATGACTTTTCTTTTGTAGTGCTACCTTCACATAATAAAAAATGGTCAAGTATTTTCGTTAGGGTAAAAGAATCCGCTTTAGTAATAGTTAAAAGCTATTATACTTGAGCGATTCTAAAAACCACATAATCCAAGGCGAAAACACTAAATATATGTTCTATATTAGGTGGGAAACACTCCCAACTGATCTAAAAATCAGAAAACATTTCTGAGGGTGAGAGAATTACGTGTCGGAAAAAAAAAAAACTAACAAAACAAAAGGAGGTAACACGTAGGATGATATTAATTCACAGGTAGAAAAGGTTGACATTTGACGGATTTAATCCACTCTTGCAAATTTAGAGAAAGCAGATATTATTCTTAAATGTATCAGTAGGTTTTAAAGTGGAATCTTGAGCCTCCAGATCAAATTTAAAAAATGGAATATTTTCTCTGTACGTGTGAAAGCATTATCCATATTTACCAAGATAAAATCACTCCCAAAAGCAAGAAATCGTTTAAAAGGAAGTTGTTTACTATCAGATATATATTATTAGGAAAAAGTAAATACATAAACGTACTGAGATATGCAGTTTATAAACATTACTTGGTTTCTCATAACGAGTCTTTAAAAAATCACGTTGCCGTGTTGTGTCTTTCGTGTTGATATCAGATGGACCTTTAATTTATGAGATTAGTCGCTTTCATTTTTTAAAATTCATATTATTCCTGAGTTTAGGCCAAAAAGTAGTAAGAATTGTGATAGTATGTATCTCGTGAGAAGGAATATTGGTAAGCTTTTGACTCTCACCTACAGATATAGAGGAGAAAGAATAAACACTATCGCAATGCCGAGATTATGTAATCAATCACCATTCATAGCTTTATTCCTCCTCTCCCCAGACATATAGTGCATCACACCTACATAAAGGAAGGTTGAAGCAGAAATAAATGAACTTTACTGCTATCGTCTGGAGATTCATTGGATTTTTACGTTTGGAAGTCATTTTTGACTATTTTCATTCGTAGTGGAAACCAGATAAAACATAATCGTCAAGTTGTGTTGTTACGGTAAAAGCATAAGTTTAGTAACAGTAAAAGACTATTATAATTGAGCGCTTCTTTAAACCTCATAATAAGGCGAAAAGAGCTACATATGCAGCTTCTACAAATGTGCTCCAATTCAGGTGGGAAACCTCCCTATTATACAAAAAATCAGAAAAGATATGTGATGGTGAGAAAATTCCATGTCGACAAAAAAAAAAAAAAAATCAATAACAAGCCTAAATTAGGTAACGCGTAGGATGAATTGGTTAAAAGAAAATAAGGATGATATTTGAGCGTTTTAATCCCAAAATGTTTCTTTTCAATAGACACATATTTATTACTTGGAAATATAGAGATAGAGCGGATATTATTATTATTTGGGCAACTAAAATTTATAGTTAGAACGAGCCTCCTGACCAAATTTAAATAATGGAATATTTTCCCAGTTTGACGGTTCGTGTGATATCATTATCCATGTTTACCATGGTAAAATCTCTCCGAGAGGCAATAAATAATTTAAAAACATTGTCTTGGTATTATCAGATATATATTACAAGTGAAAAGAACATACAAAGCCGAACTGAGAGATACAATTTATAAGGATTACTTGGTGCGTCATATACGCAGTTTTATTGTTAATGACGGGACTAAAAAAATCAAATTGCCTGAGCTTCGACATGAACTGATGTGTCTCTCTTATTGACATTAACTGGACTTTTCATTTCAGATGAATGTCTTGTCATTTTTTAAAATTCATCTTAGCCGTGACTTCAAGGCCATTTGTCATTTAGTTACGGTGGATCTCATCCGCTTTTGAAGTTCAAAACAATTTTACTGGAGTGACACTTTTATAAACATATTTTTGGGCGAAATCTCTGAACATGCAGCGCCCACAAATGTACTCAAAATTGATTGCGAAACAAACCCAAATACTGTCGGTACTCGGAAGACATTTTTCATGGTGAAAAATTCGCATCTAAGAACCATATAAGAAGAAATTGACACTTAAAGTGAGCTGGAATCTGAGGGTTTAAGAAGAATAAGTATCAATGGACGTGGGGGTCACCGAAACGAGAGAAATTTCGAATGAGAATTCTTTTTAATCTGCAGTACTTTAAAAGTACTTCTAGATTACTAACTGAATGTAAAAATAACATTGACAATATGACGGTTCTTGTTACACCAAAAGCTAAATTTCCTGATGTAAAATCTCTCCAAACTGTGATACGTTGTCAGATGGAATATTGATAAGCCTTTGACTCTCACCTAGAGATGTATACGAGAAAGAATAAAAACCATCGCAATACCGAGAATATATAATTAACTAGAGGTAGACATAGTGCATGACAGCTACAAAAAATGAAGGTGTATTATTATCGTCTGGAGAATGTTTGGATTTTTCCTTTAGTAAGAGGATCATTTGTGACTTTTTTCATTGTAGTTTTACTTTCACAAAAAATGGTCAACATTTTTGTTTCGGATAAAGAATTCGCTTTAGCAGTAGTTACTTGAGCAATTCTAAAAACCGCATAATAGAGGGCGAAAACACAAAATTTGGAACTTGTACAAATGTGCTCTATATTGGGTGGGAAACTCCCAACTGATATAGGAATAAGAAAACATTTCAGAGGTTGCGAGAATTGCGTATCAAAAAAAAAAAAAAAAAACAGTAAAGACAAAAGGAGGTAACATGTTGGATGATATTGATTCACAGATAGAGAAGGCTGGCCTTTGACATGTAATTCCAAAGAGTTTTGTTTCATTAGAGATAAAGCGGATATTATTTTTATATGTATCACTAGGTTTTAAAATGGCATCTTGAGCCTCCTGATAAAATTTAAAAAATGGAATATTTCCCAGTATGACCGTTCGTGTGAAATCATTATTCGTTTAAAAGGAAATTATCTATTATAAGGTACAGTCGACAGCAGAAGTTCGTCCCTCTCAGCGTGCGTGATACGAGTCAGTTGATCTGGGAACACTGAGATAGAGTTGTCAGGTATGGTTTAAATGGCTAACATTAAAGAAATGTGTTCGGAGATAAGTTAAGAACACATTCCCTAATGATAACATTGAACTGCAGCAGGTGGAATAATAACGTTATTGTGAAATGTATGACTGGTGAATGAAGATTCTTCGTTAAGGACACAGACGCACAGGATTATTTGGACTGGACTGATCTTGCCAGCAAGTATTATATGAAATATTATAGAACGTTTGCAGTCCTAAAGGTGAGGTTGCAAGAAAACATTACGTCAGCTACACACTAAACAAACAGAAACTGGCAGGCGTGTTTCGCGAGTATACAGTTTTGTTTTACGTTAAATCACTTCCCTTCCTGACCTCTCTCCCCACCCGTTTCTCCTCTTCCCAGTCACGCTCTGCCATCATCCACATCTTGTCGCTAATGCTGAAAATCGAATGCCTGTAGGTAGAGTGTGGAAATATAAAAGTGTTAAATGAGCTTCTTCAACCTGTGGAAATATAAAAGTGTTAAATGAGCTTCTTCAACTTCATCGCTATGAAGTGCTATCCATGACTTGAATATAAACGATGATTATATGTTATATAAATGATGACGAGTAATGTCTCCTAACCACCACAGTGACGATTTATTCATATTAACATTTATATTCAAGTCATGGATAGCACTTCATAACGATGAGGTTGAAGAAGCTCATTTAACACTTTCATATTTCCACACTCTACCTACAGGCATTCGATTTTCAGCATTAGCGACAAGATGTGGATGATGGCAGAGCGTGACTGGGAAGAGGAGAAACGGGTGGGGAGAGAGGTCAGGAAGGGAAGTGATTTAACTTGTAAAACAAAACCGTATACTCGCGAAACACGCCTGCCAGTTTGTTTAGTGTGTAACTGACGTAATCAATGTTTTCTTGCAACCTCACCTTTAGGACTGCAAACGTTCTATAATATTTCATATAATACTTGCTGGCAACATCAGACCAGTCCAAATAATCCTGTGCGTCTGTATCGTTAACGAAAAATCTTCATTCACCAGTGTCATACATTTCACAATAACGTTATTATCCCACCTGCTGCAGTTCAATGTTATCATTAGGGAATGTGTTCTTATCTCCGAACACATTTCTTTAATGTTAGCCATTTAAACCATACCTGACAACTCTATCTCATACAGTGTTCCCAGATCAACAGGCTCGTATCACGCACGCTGAGAGGGACGAACTTCTGCTGTCGACTATACATATTATTAGGAAAATAATTACTGTACAGTCGTCAGAACAAATTCGCTGCAAGCCTGCTCGTGTGATGTTGTCGTTTCGTCTGGCAAGAGTGTGTGGGAACTAGTTGCCACACAGGCTTTTTTACGTTTTAAAAACGTGTTTGTAAGCATTAATACTATAAAGCGTCCATAATGGAACATTCTTTATGTCTGATTAGCTTAAAAATGTGCAAAAGACGACAGATGAATATTATGGAATGAAACTTACGCTCTCTCCCCCATACCCCTCCTGATGACCCTCCCCAGCCTACCTCTCACCTCACCTCCTCATTCCTGCTGCCCTTCATCTCCACTCCCCTCTTTCTATCCTACCTTTTTTTTTTTTTTTTTTTTTTTTTTGCCTATCGACCATTGGGGCCGGAGCCCCTGGTCATTAAGGCAAAATATATATATGTATATATATTGACATATATACACATATATATACGAACATATATATATACATACTTACATACATACACACATCCATGCATATGAACATACACACTTTCATGCACACGTACATATATATATAATAATTTTTATTTTATTATTTTTTTGTAGTTTTATTTTTATTATTTTTATTTATTTTTTTAATATTTTTAACCTTATATGACTTATAATCAAAAATACCTAATCTAAAGACCCTAAAACTAACCACCTAACAGACAAATCACTAACCTATACTAAATCCTAAGAGACAAATAACTAGACCTACACTAATGGTAAAAAAAGCCTCGACCAAGAGATCACCATCGACTGCAGATATGTAATGCCTTTCTATATGACATACCTGCACTCATCACCTGGTGACTGTCAGTCAAGGCACAACCTAATATAGGGGACATCAATATATGAAAGGGAACCAGACGAGTCAGGAACATTTCCATATACGTCAGCTGTCGGCCCTATTTAGAATAACTTAAGCAAGATAATATAATGTATTTACATAATTTGTACAAAAAGTGAAGAACCTCGCCCAGCAGACCACCATCGAGTCTACCTTATATTATCCACGGAACTAATCTACGTAATGAACTGCACTCTTCTCTGTTTCTCGTCTATTCCTGTAACCTTTTTGCTCAACATTGAAGAGTTTCTTGACATGCAACAGTCTTTTTCTCCCACTATTCCAAACATGATGCAGCAATTGGAAACATCATGGTTCTGATACCTCTTCATGAATAAGCAAACAGTGGAGAATCGGAACATTTTTCCTAAAGAGACTAGTAGGAGGAATGGGACCAAAATTGTTTAATTCCGCCTACCGAAATAATAGCCACCGACTGCCAGGCTCACTCAAACACCAGTAAGGAATACATCACAGTAGCGAGACCTCAATGTTCCTATATCTCCCGGCTCTTGGTAGTGTCAAAAGGTAGTGAAAAGAAAAAAATTAAAAAAATGGGAAGAAGACGGGGAGAAAGAGAACGGGACTCGAACATGAAGGAATAATGATAATAAAACTTTGATATAGTTGGTAGTACTGCAAGCAAATGGGCATAGGACAGGCTGGGTTTAGTAAAAAGTCAGAAGAGAATTCCGATGAGCCAATAGAGTTAGTGCCATGGATAAATGAAAGAAGGTAGAGAGGGTGGGGAGAGAAGAAAGTGAAGATGGGTGGGGGGTTGGGGGTAGGGGAGATTGGGACGGATGGGGGGGATATATCAGAAGTAGTAAGGGGAAGAGAGGAAGGGAGTTTAGACACGGTTATAATGAGGAATACCAAACAACTGCGCTCATACATCGTTCCATAACATTCTTTCAACTCATGCGCCTTGTTATACTAATCAAATACTGGACTGTATACAGAATCTGTACTCTAGGCAAAAACACGCCTTTAAAGTGTGGCAACTGGTCCCCTTACACTGTTGCCAGACAAAATGACATCACACGAGTAGGCTTAAAGAGAATTTATGCTGACGACAGTACATCCCGAAAGCACTAATCTCTCCCCCCCTGTTAGCCGGAGTCGCGGCCAGTAAGCGACCAGGCGATCGAACACCCCACATCCACCGCCCCTACCCCAACCCCAAAGCGTTGTTGGATATATGTGGGACGGCCAGAGCTGGTGATGTTACAATGTCATGACTTTTTTTATATACAATCAGAACCAGTAGGGGTAAGTATATAAAGGCAATTAATGTGTATCCACAACATACGAGAAAGGCACGAAAATGAAAGAAGACACGACGTATTATGTGTTATTGACTATATACTTACATGCTATATTATAATGTAACTACAGATAAGTATAGTATAGGATCTGATGAAAGATGTGATGTTTCTTATACATTCTCACTCCCACCTCCACCACCCTTCTCTCTGATTTGCTGTCTCTACCAAACGCCTCTCATACCCTGTCATCCCCCACCCCCACCCATTGTTAAACAACATAATGATGATCTGTAAAGTATTAATCACATTGTATTATCACACGCTTCTGCATTATCACCAACAAATAAAAAACATACAATACTCCGGTATACCTGCCAACCATTTCCTCCTGTTGTAAGGTGTTACATGACATACACTCTGCAAGTTGGACCTTGTGTTACAATGACATACGGTTGTTTATTGTTAACACAGGTTGTGTGGTTTGGACGTCCATTAATCCATATGAGCGTGGTAATTTAAGCCTTACATTATAAACTCGTAAGGATTATGTTCCTGTCATTATTAGATGAACGAAACGAATCAGGGATCGGCTCTGACGAACCACGAATTCTGCTTTAACACAACGGTGACACAATGTCGTTATGTATACGATTGACCCACATTCAGTCATACATAATGACACTGTGTCACTGTTGTGACAAGTGGTCGGAATATTTTCGTTAAAGCAGAGTTCGTGGTTCGTCAGAGCCGATCCCTGATTCTTTTCGTTCATCTAATAATGACAGGAACATAATCCTTACGAGTTTATAATGTAAGGCTTATATTACCACGCTCATATGGATTAATGGACGTCCAAACCACACAACCTTTGTTAACAATAAACAACCGTATGTCATTGTAACACAAGGTCCAACTTGCAGAGTGTATGTCATGTAACACCTTACAACAGGATGAAATGGTTGGCAGGTATACTGGAGTATTGTATGTTTTTTATTTGTTGGTGATAATGCAGAAGCGTGTGATAATACAATGTGATTAATACTTTACAGATCATCATTATGTTTGTTAACATTGGGTGGGGGTGGGGGATGACAGGGTATGAGAGGCGTTTGGTGGAGACAGCAAATCAGAGAGAAGGGTGGTCGAGGTGGGAGTGAGAATGTATAAGAAACGACATCACATCTTTCATCAGATCCTATACTATACTTATCTGTAGTTACATTATAATATAGTATGTAAGTATATAGCCAATAATACAATACGTCGTATGTCTTCTTTCATTTTCGTGCCTTTCTCGTATGTTGTGGATACCAGCATAGTATTACACATTAATTGCCTTTATATACTTACCCCTACTGGTTCTGATTGTATATAAAAAAAGTCACGACACACTAACATCACCAGCTCTGGCCGTCCCACATATATCCAACAACGCTTTGGGGTTGGGGTAGGGGCGGTGGATGTGGGGTGTTCGATCGCCTGGTCGCTCACTGGCCGCGACTCCGGCTATTAGGGGGGAGAGATTAGTGCTTTCGGGTGTACATAACCTTACTGAGATATGCAGTTTACAAAAATTACTTTGTTCCCCATATACACTGTTTCATTGTTATTAACGGGTCTTTAAAAAATCACATTGCCGGAACGTCGACATGAACTGTTGTGTTTCTCGTTTTGATACAGTATTTGATGGATCTTAAATTTTCATGGGATGTCCCTTTCATTTTTTCAAATTCTTTTTATCCCTGAGTTGAGGCTAAAATGTAGTAACAATTGTGAACTAGTCACTGCTGATGGCATGCGCATTAAGGGTATTTTTAAATTTTTTTATTTTAGCGATGTCCGTGGAAATGCATTTTCAGGCGAAATCGCTAAATATGCAACTTCCACAAATGTACTGAAAATTGATTGGGAAACGCATCCAATTATTTCCTAAACTGAGAATACATTTTGGGGTAAAAAGAAAAAAAAAATTGGAAACGTAACAAGGAACCGGTTGGCGCTAAGTGAGCGTTGGCTTCTGGGGGTTTAAGAAGACCAAGATTCAATTGTCATTGCAGTCACGGAAAGATGCCAGAAATTTCGAATGACGATTCTTTTTTTCTGTCGGAAGACGTTTAAAATTACATCGAACCTACTGATGGAATATCGAAAATAAATCAATAAGTAAATATATGCGCAATATGAATTTTCGTGATACACCATAAGCAACATTTTCTTAGTTAAAACTTCCCAAAACTGTGATACCTCATGAGAAGGAATATTGGTTAGTCTTTGACTCTCACCTACATATATGGAGGAAAAAGCATAAACTATCGCAATACCGAGATTATATAATTAATTACCATTCATAACTGTATTCATCTAGGTAGACATATAGTGCATGACAACTAAAAAAAATGAAGGTTAAAGGAGCAATGATTGAACTGTTTTATTACCGTCTGGAGAATGTTTGGTCTTTCACGTTAGGAAGAGGGTCATTTTTTACTTTTTCTTTTGTAGTGGTAAGTTCAGGTAAAACAAAATGGTCAAGTTGTGTTGTTACGGTAAAAGCATAGGTATAGTAATAGAGTAATAGCTAAAAACTACTTTACTTGAGCGTTTTTAAAAACCGCATAATGGACGGCGAAAAGCACTAAATATGCAGCTTATACAAATGTGCTCGAAATCAGGAGGTAAACATTCCTAATTGTATCAAATAATCAGAAAATATGTGGTGGGAAAATTACGTGTCGAAGAAAAAAAGTATCAGTAACAAGCCTACAGTAAATGAGGTTACACGTAGGATACATAGGTTAAAAGGAAAATAAGGCTGACATTTGATGGTTTAACCCTAAAGTGTTTCGTTTAATTAGAGACGTACATATAACGGAAATGTAGAGATAAAGCGGATATTATTAGTTCGATAACTAAAATTTTAAGTGAAAGCTTGATCCTCCTGACCAAATTTAAATAATGGAATATTTCTCCAGTATTACAGTTCGCGTGATATCAGTATTCATATGAACCATGGTAACATTTTTCCGAAAGGGAATAAATCCTTTAAGAATATTGTTGGTATTAATTATAAGATACATATTACAGGATAAAAGTAAATACATAGACGAATTGATATAAAATTTATAAGGTTCACTTGGTTGGTCATATACGCAGTTTCATTATTCATGATGGGTCTATTAAAAATTAAGTTGCATTTCTCGTGTTAACTGGATTTTTCAGTTTACAGGAATCTCTTGTCATTTTTCAAAATTCATCTTAGCCGTGACTTTGAGGCTTTTAGCCTCACAGTTTCCGTGGATTGCATCAGATTCTGAAGAAATTCAAAACTATTTTACTGCAGTGATCGTTTTATAAACGTATTTTTGGACGACATCTCTGAAAATGAAACGTCCACAAATATACTCAAAATTGATTGCGAAAAATAACAAATTCTGTGGAAAGTAGAGACATTTTTGATAGTGATAAAATCATATTTAAGAAACATAGCAAGAAATTGATTGACACGTAAAGAGAGCTGGCATCTGAGGGTTTAAGAAGAATAAGTTTCAATTGACTTTAGTGTCACCGAAACAAGAGAGAAATTTCGATTTTTTTTTTTTTAATCTGCAGTACTTTAAAAGTACTTCGAGAATATTGACTATGTAAAAATATAATTGCACAATATAACAGTACTTGTTCCACCATAAGCCACATTTCCTGAGGTATAATCATTCAAAACTTTGATACCTCGTAAGTAGGAATATTGATAAGCTTTTGACTCTCACCCAGAAATGTATAGGAGAGAGTACCGAGACTATATAATTAATTACCATTCATAACTCTATTCATCTAGGTAGACATATAGTGCATGACAGCTACACAAAATGAAGGTTGATGAAACAATGATTGAACTGTATTATTATCGTCTGAAGAATGTTTATATTTTTACGTTAGGAAGATCATAATTTTTCACTATTTTAATTTTTAGCGATAACTTGATATAAAAAAAATGGTCAACTTTTTTCTTTACGGGAAAAGAATCCGCTTTAGCAGTGGTTAAAAATCATTATACTTGAGCGATTCTAAAAACCGCATAATGGAGGGTGATAACACTAAATATCCAACTTCTACAAATGTGCTCTATATTTGATGGGAAACACTCCCAGTTGATCTAAAAAATATGAAACGTTAGACGGTTCGAGAAATCCGTGTTGTAAAAACAAATCTAACAAAACAAAAGGAGGAAACAAGTAGGATGATATTGATTCACAGGTAGAGAAGGCTGGCCTTTGACGGATGTAATTCTAAAGAATTTCGGTTGATTAGAGATGTTAATACATCTTCCAAATTTAGAGATAAGGCGGATATTATTTTTATATGAATCACTAGGTTTTAAAGCGGCATCTTGAGCCTCTTGATCAAATTTAAGAAATGGAATATTTTCCCAGCATGACGGTTCGTGTGAAATCATTATATATATTTACCAAGATCAATTCCAAAGGCGAGAAATCGTTTGGAAGGAAATTGTCTATTATCAGATATATGTTATGAGGAAACGTAAATCCATAACCGTACTGTGATATGCAGTTTATAAAGTTTACTTGGTTCCTCATATACTCAGTTTCATTGTTCATAAAGGGTTTTTAAAAAATCACGTTGCCTGAGCGTCGACATGAATTGTTGTGTCTCGTGTTGATATTTGATGGATCTTTAATTTTCATGAAATCAGTTCCTTTTATTTTTCTTAATTCTTTTAATTTCTGAGTTGATGCTGAAAATTAGTAACATTTGTGAAGTAGTCACTGCTAATAGCATGCGCTTTAGAAGTATTTCTAAACTATTTCATTTGAGTAATGTCTGTGGAAATGCAATTTTGGTCGAAATCGCAAAATATTCATCTTCCTCAAAGTTACTCAAAATTGAATGAGACGCATCCAATTATTTCCTAAACTGAAATACATTTCCATGGTGAAAGAAAAACGCATTTTGGAAATATGTAACACGATACCGTTTGGCGATAAAAGGGAGTTGGCATCTGGGGATTTAAGAAGAGCAAGATTGAAATGACATTGGGGTCACCGAAACGGTGAAAGAAAAACGCATTTTGGAAATATGTAACACGATACCGTTTGGCGATAAAAGGGAGTTGGCATCTGGGGATTTAAGAAGAGCAAGATTGAAATGACATTGGGGTCACCGAAAGATGCCAGAAATTTCAAATGACATTTTTTTTTTTTTCCTGCTGCAGACTTTAAAATTACATCTAGCCTACTGGTAGAATATAAAAAATAAATCAATAAATATATGTGCAATATCAATTTTCGTGATACACCATAAGCAACATTTTCTAAGTTAAAACCTATCAAAACTGTGATACCTCGTGAGAAGGAATATTGGTGAGTTTTTGACTCTCTCCTATAGATATAGAGGAGAAAGCATAAACACTATCGCAATACCGAGATTATATAATTAATTACCATTCATAACTTTATTCCTCATCTAGGTAGACAAGTAGTGCATGACAGATACAAAAAAGGAAGGTTACAGGAACAATCATTGAACTGTTTTATTATCGTCTGGAGAATGTTTGGACTTTTACGTATGGAAGAGGGTCATTTGTGACTTTTTTCATTTGTAGTGGTAAGTTCAGATAAAACAAAATTGTCAACATGTGATGTTACGATAAAACCAAAGGTATAGTAATAGTTAAAAACTATTTTACTTGAGCGATTCTAAAAACCCCATAATGGAGGGCGACAAGCACTAAATATGCAGCTTCTACAAATGTGCTCCAAATTAATTATCAAATAATCAGAAAAAATATGTGATGGTGAGAAAAAAAAATATCAGTAACAGTCCTTAATGAGGTAAAACGATGGATCCATAGCTTAAAAGGAAAATAAGGATGACATTTGAGGGTATTAACCCCAAAGTTTTTCGTTTAATGTAGAAATGTAGAGATAAAGCGGATATTATTATTGTTTGGATAACTAGAATTAAAGTTACAACCTGAGCTTTCTGACCAAATTTTAATAATGGCATATTATCCCAGTATTACGGTTCGCGTGGTATCATTATCCATATTGACCATGGTAACATTTTTTAGTAAGGCAATAAATCGTTTAAGAATATTTTTGGTATTATTTATCAGATATATATTACAAGATACATAGCCGAAGTGAGATAAAATTTAAAAGGTTCACTTCGTTGGTCATATACGCAGTTTTATTGTTCATGATGGGTCTAAAAAAATAAATTGCGTTTTTCTTTTTGAGATTAACTGAATTTTTCATTTTCTAGGAATCTCTTGTCATTTTCAAAATTATTCAAGGCTAATACCAATTGTCACAGTGTCAGTGGATCGCAACGATTTTTGAATAATTCATTATTATTTTACTGGAGTGATCGTATTATAAATGTATTTTTGGGCGACATCGCTGATAATGTAAACGTCCACCAATATACTCAAAATTGATTGCGAAAAAAAAAAAAAATCTGTAGATAGAAAAACATTATTGATCGTGAAAAAATCACATTTAAGAAACATATAACAAGAAATTGATTGACAGAGAGACCTGGCATCTGAGGGTTTAAGAAGAATGTTTCAATTGACTTTAGGGTCACCGAAACAAGTGAGAAATTTCGAATGAGCATTTTTTAAATCTGCAGTACTTTAAAAGAACTTTGAGAATATTGACAATGTAAGGAAACAATTGCACAATATAATGGATCTTGTTACACCATTTTCCACATTTCATGAGGTAAAATCACTCAAAACTGTGATACCTCGTAAGAAGGAATATTGATAAGCTTTTGACTCTCACTCAGAAATGTATACGAGAAAGTATGAACACCATGACCATACGAGACTATATAATTAATAACCATTCATAACTTTATTCCTCATCTAGGTAGACATATAGTGATTGACAGCTACAAAAAATAATGGTTGATGGAACAATGATTGAGCTGTATCATTATCGTCTGGAGAATGTTTGGATTTTAACGTTAGGGAAAGGGTTATTTGTGTAATTTTTCATATGTTGTTGTAACTTCATTTAAAAGTAATGGTCAACTTTTTTCGTTACGGGAAAAGAATCAGCTTTAGCAATATTTAAAAACTATTATACTTGAGCGATTCCAAAATAATGGAGGGCGAAAACACTAACTATCGAACTTTTTCAAATGTGCTCTATATTAGGTGGGAAACACTCCCAACTGATCTAAAAACCAGAAAACATTTCAGAGGATGCGAGAATTCTATGTAGGAAAAAAAAAAAATCAGTAACAAAACAAAAGGAGGAAACACGTAGGATGATATTGATTCACTGGTAGAGAAGACTGGCCTTTGTCTGATTGATTAGAGACGTGTATACATGATGGAAATTTAGAGATAAAGCGGATACTATTTTTTTTTTTCGTATCACCAGGTTTTAAAGTGGCATCTTGAGCCTCCTGATCAAATTTAAAAAATGGAATATTTTCCCAGTATGACGGTTCGTGTTAAATCATTATCCATATTTACGAAGATAAAATCACTCCCAAGGGCAAGAAATCGTTTAAAAGGAATTTGTCTATTATCAGATATATTATTAGGAAAAGTAAATCCATAACCGTACTGCGATAGGCAGATTATAAACAATACTTGGTTCCCCATATACGCAATTCTATTGTTCATAAAGGGTTTAAAAAAAAAAAATCATGTCGCCGGGACGTCGACCTGAACTGTTGTGTCTCGTGTTGATATTTCATGGATCTTTAATTTTCATGAGATTAGTCCGTTTCATTGTTTAAAATTTTTTTTATCCCTGAGTTGAGGCTAGATAGTATTAACTATACTGAGCTAGTCACGGCTGATAGCATCCCCTTTAAGGGTATTTCAAACTAATTTATTTGATTAATGTCTGTGCAAAAGTATTTTTGGCCGCGATACCTAAATATGTACAGTCAACGGCAAAAGTTCGCTCGCCTCCCCTGCCACTCTATCATCTCTTGAGATTCAGACTCGTGAATGCGAAGCAATGGTTACTGGTGCATAGTATCGCATACAGATGGCGTCGTGGGATGTGGGGTAGGGAGGGAGGTGAAGGAGGATGAAGGGCAGGGGGCCATACGGATTAAAGGTATGCGAACTAAAAGTAGTCGGATAAGACAATGAAACGTCTATCTATCTATCTATTACCAGACGCCTCAATCTCGTTTGGGGTGGCCACAAACAAATCGCCTCCACGTCGTCCTGTCCCCCGCCATTTCACTGCTCTGCTCCCAACTCACTCCCCCCTCTCTCATATACCTCTCCACCCCATCCCTCCATCTCATCCTCGGCCTCCCCCTCCCTCCTTCCCCCTCCACCTCACTCACATACACTCTCTTCGTCAGTCTTTCACCTCCATGCTCTCCACATAGCCAAACCACCTCAGTGTGTTCCTCAGAACACTTCCTATCACATCCACATCCATACCACAACGCTCCTTTATATCCCCATTCGTCAGCGTATCTCTCCATGCGACTCCACAGGCTCTTCTTAAATAACTCATTTCCACTGTTCTCACTCTTGAATTGTGTCCTTCCAACAATGTCCAAGCTTCACTTCCATACGTTGGAGTTGGTATCACAATACTGTCATGTAGTAACTTTTTCACTTCCATGCTCACTTCCCTGTTTCTTATCACTGCTTTCAAAGAACCAGCAACCTTTCTTCCCTGCTGTACCCTTTTAAGCACTTCACCCTCCAAACCTCCATCCTTACTCATCACACTACTCAAGTACTTATACATTTTCCAATGCCTCACCATCCAACCTCGCTGTACATTCACTGACTTCACCTCTCTCAAAGACCATCACTTTACTCTTCCCTACATTGACCTTTAGATTCCGTTTCTTGCACACTCTCCCAAACTCATTAACCAAGCCTTGCAGCTCCCTTTCGTCTTCACTTAACAGCACAGTATCATCTGCAAACAACAGTACAGGGAGTTTCCAGACACTATCCTCTCTTACCAGGGCCACTCCAACATCCACCTGTACCTCTTTTATTACCCCATCCATGAACAGATTGAACAACCATGGAGACATGACATCCATGTTTCAACCCAACCTCCAAAGAGAAAAATTCACCAAGTTCACGATCCACACGCACTGCAGCCTTAGCACCATCATACATACACTTCACAGCATTCAACAACTTTCAATCTACTCCATATATTCTTAATAATTTCCACAATCCTTGTCTATCCACCCTGTCATATGCTTTCTCCAAATCCATGAAAGCCGCATACAACTTCTTTCCCTTCTCTAGAAACTTTTCCACTAAAGATCTAAGAATGAATATCTGATCTACACAACGTCTTCCCTTCCTATAGCCTCCCTGTTCTTCTCCAACTAATTCCTCTGTTCTTTAACTCTGTCAATAAGTATCCTACCATACACTTTTCCTATTATACTGGAAGACAAATGCCCCTATGATTACCACACATTTCCTTTTCCCCTTTTCCTTTGTACAAGGGAATAATTATACCTGACCCAATCCTCCGGGACTCTACCTTCCTCCCAGGCCAATCTGCACATCTTCCACATCCATTCTACTACTATCTCTCCCCCATGCTTCAGCATTTCACCACACACTCCATCAATTCCTGAGGCTTTCCCCAGTTTAACTTTCTTCATTACTCCCCACAACTTCTATCCTACTGATTTTTCTGTCTTCTCACCTCCCTCCTTCTCCCAGCCATTCCCCAGCCACTTATACTCGCATTACTTCCATCCTGTATGTTCAACAATTCCTTAAAGTGTTCTCTCCATCTGCTCACTTTTTCTCCCTTCTCCACTAGTAATCTACCATTTTTATCTTTCACTCCCCTGCTAACCTCACTTCCACCCTGTCTTACTCTCTTCACCTCTTTCCAAAACATATTCTTACAGTCCCTCCACTTTACACTCATTTCTTCCAAATTCCTCATCCACTCTCTTCTTACTCTCTCTTCCTAACCTTTTCACCTCTTTCTTTCTACATATAACTCTCTTCCGCCTCTCAACTTCTTCCATGTCCCTATATCTCATCCATTCATTGTATGCTTTCTTCTTTTGTGCCATATCCTGTCACCTCTTAAGTCCACCACGCCGTTCCTTGCACCCCCCTCCGTCTTCTCTTCCTCCCACACACCACATCACATACTGCACATATTTCTTCTGTAAATATCCTGCACACACCTTCCACGTCCCCCATCTGCTCCAATTCATATTTGCCCAATCGTTCCTCCACTTCTCTCTTATACTCTGCCTTTTTCTCATCCTCTTGTAACCTTTCCACTCTCCTTGCAACTACTCCTTCCTCTCATCTTTCCCTTCTTCTATTCCTCCATCTTACTTGTATCCTAATTTTGGCCACCACCAAGTAGTGGTCAGAAAGTCCACTCCCCCAACCTCTATAAGCTCTTGAATCCATTACAGATCTTCGCATCCTTTCATCCACACACACATAATCAACCATTGCCTTCCTTTCATTCAGTTCACCACCCACCCTTGTCATCACTCGCCATGTATACCTGTGGATCATTTTATGCCTGAAGATGGTATTGGCTATCACCAACCCCCTCCCAGCACAAATGTCCACTAACGCACTGCCATTCTCATCTATCGCTGTAGGCATACCCCATTCACCAACTATTCCATCCACCTTCACATTCCCTACTTTACCATTCATATCACCGATCAAAAACACTCATTCCTTCCAAACTTTTCCATGCACGATTCCACATGTCCAGAACTCTTCTCTCACTCTTCTAGCATGATCTTGGGTTGGCGCATACACACACACAATCGCCCTCATTTGTATTCCAACTTTCAACTTTACCCATACAATCCTTGACCCAACTGATCCCTACTGTCTTATGCTCTTCTTCCGTCTTTTACTCACAACTATACATACTCCTTCCTTTGCCCTCTCATTCTCACCTTCTGCACATATACCCCATCCATACTCCCATTCTCTCACACTTTCTCCTCTCCATTTTCTTTCAGTCATTCCACATACATCCACTATTGCACCCATAAGCACCTGGACAATCTCTCTTTCACCTCATCATTCGCTCCTCTTACATTCCATGTAGCCATTACCAAGTCCTTTGTCCGGTCCTGGGTCGTCATCGTTTGGTCAGCCCTTGTTCGAAGTTTCTTTGTTTTTTTAGCTAGTTGTTTTCCGGGGAGGGGCACTAACCCTCCGCCAACCCTTTTAGTCGCCTTTTACGACAAGGGGGAGTATTCTTAAAAAACTCCCCCTACCTCCAGGGGGTAGATGAAAATCATAAGAAGTAGAGAGACAGACAGACAGACAGACAGAGACAGAGAGACGGAGAGAGACAGAGACAGAGAGACGGAGAGACAGAGACAATGGAAGTAGAATGAGAGAGAGTAGAAGAGAGCATAAGCATGAAGACAGAAGAAGGACCTATGAGATTCGCTATGAACTCGTTCCATATTATCCAGTAGCCCGCCACAATTCCCACATCAGTGTACAGTAGTTTCAGTAAAATATATACTAATGATTTTCATCTTTTACGTTTCATTGTCTTATCTGACTACCTATGCTACGCATACCTTTAATCCGTATGGTCCCCCGCCGTTCATCTTCGTTCACCTCTCTCCCAACCCCACATCCCACCACGCCATCTGTTTGCGATACTATGCACCTGTGTCCATTGCTTCGCATTCTCGAGTCTGAATCTCAGAGATGATAGAGCGACAGGGGAGACGAGCGAACTTTTGCCGTTGACTGTACTTCCACAAATGTACTCATTATTTATTCGGGAGACGCATCCAATTATTTCCAAACTAAGAATACATTTCTTAAAAAAAATAAATTAAAACGTAACAAGAAACCGATTGGCATCTGGGGATTTAAGAAGAGTAAAATTCAAATGACATTGGGGTCACCAATAGATGAACTTCAGATAGAACTTTAAAATTACATCGAATCTACTGTAGAATATAAAAAAAAATGTAAAAATATGCGCAATATGAATTTTCGTGTTACACCATAAGCAACATTTCCTTAGTTAAAATCTCTCAAAAGTGAGATACCTGGTGAGAAGGAATATTGGAAAGCTTTTGACTCTCACGAAAATAGAGAAACCATAGACTCAATCGCAATACCGAGATTATGTAATTAATCACAAATGATAGCTTTATTCCTCCTCTCCCCAGATATATAGTGCATGGCAGCTAAAGAATTGGAAGGTTGAAAGAGAAATGAATTAGTTTTATTGCTATAGTCTGGAGATGTTTTGGATTTTTAAGTTTGGAAGATGGTAATTTTCACTTTTTTAATTTGCAGTGTTAACTTCAGATACGACAAAATGGTTTGAGTTGTGAGGTTACGGTAAAAACATGAGTTTAGTAATAAACTTGCTAAACTCATGCTTTTACCGTAACTTCGTAACTACGTGACTACCATTATACTTGAGTGATTAAAAAAACAGCGTAATGGAGGCCGAAAAGCTCCAATTATTCAGCTTCGAGAAATGTGCTCCAAATCATGTGGGAAACTACGATTTTTATGAAAAAATCTGAAGGTATATGTCATGGTTAAAAAAAATCCGTCGGAAAAAAAAAAAAAATCAGTAACATGCCTAAATGAGGTAACACGTAGGATGCACTGGTATAAAGGAAAGTTAGGCTGACATTTGAGGGTTTTAACTCCAAAGAGATTCGTTCATATAACTTGGAAATGTAGAGATAAAACGGATATTTTTATCATTTGCATAACTAGAACTAAAAGTGACGAGCCTCCTCACCAAATATAAATCATGTAATATTTTCCCAGTACGACGGTTTGGTTGGTATCATTCTCAATATTTACCATGGTAAAATCTTTCCGAAAGTCAATTAATCTTTTAAGAAAATTGTCGGTATTAATTATCAGATATATTACAAGGTATAAGTAAATACACAGGCGAACCGAGATATACAATTTATAAGGATTGTTTGGTTGGTCATATACGGAGTTTTATTTTTCATGATCGGTCTAAAAAAAAATCAAGTTGCCGGAGCTTCTACATGATCTATTGTGTTTCTCGTGTTGAGATAATCTGAATTTTTCATTTAAGATGAATCTCTAGTCATTTTTCAAAATTTATATTAGCCGTGATTTCAAGGCAAAAAGGACTGCCAGTTGTCACTTACGGTGGATGTCATTGGTTTTTGGAGTACTTCAAAACAATTTTACTGGATTAATCTTTTTAAAAACGTATTTTCTGGCGAAATCGCTGAAAATGTACTCAAAATTAATTGCGAGACATACCCAAATTCTGTCGAAACTCGAAAGACATTTTTGACGGTGAAAAAATCACATTTATGAACCATATGACAAGAAATTGACTGACAAAAAACGCTGGCATCTGAGGGTTTAAGAAGAATAAGTTTTAATTGACGTGAAGGTCACCGAAAAGAGAGAAATTTCGAATGGGTACTCTTTTTAATGTAGTAATTTGAAAGTACTTAGAGAATATTGACAATGTAAAAATAAAATTGTACAATATAACGGTTCTTGTTAAACCATAAGCCACATTTCCTGTGGTAAAATCTCTCAAAACTGTGATACCTCGTCAGAAGAAATATTGATAAGCTTTTGACTCACTTTGGAATGTATACGAGAGTGTATAAACACCATCGCAATACCTGGACTATATAATTAATTACCATTCATAACTTTATTCCTCATCTGACAGCTAAAACAAAATGAAGGTTCAAGGAACAATTATTGAACTTTATTACTATCATCTGGAGAATGTTTGGATTTTAAAGTTAGGAAAAGACTCAATTGTGATTTTTTTTTCATTTCCAGTGGTATCCACATAAAAAATGGTCAGCTTCTCTCGTTACGGTAAACGAATCCTCATTAGACGTAATTAAAATCTATTATAATTCGGTGTTTCTAAAACCGCATAATGGATGGCGAAAACACTAAATATGCAACTTCTGCAAATGTGCCCTATATTAGGAAGGAAATACCCTCAACTGATCTAAGATTCAGAAAGCATTTCAGACGATGCGAGAATTCCCTGTCGGAAAAAATATCAGTAACAAAACATAGGGGTGAGTAACAAGTAGGATGATATTGATTCACAGTAGAGATGGCTAGCATTTCACGGATGTAATTCTAGTTTCGAATGATTAGAGACGTGTATACATCTTGCAAATTTAGAGATAAAGCTGATATTTTTATTAGTCACTAGGTTTTAAAATAGAATCTTGTGCCTCCTGATTAAATATAAAAAATGAAATATTTTCCTAGCATGACGGTTCATGTGAAATCATTATACTTATTTACGAAAATAAAATCACTGAGAAGGGCAAAAAAAAAAAAAAACTTAGGAAAAATTAATTAACCGTAATGAGATGCAGTTTATGAACATTACTTGATTACCCAAACACAGAGTTTGATTGTTCAAGTCGGGTCTTTTAAAAATCACGTTGCCTGATGGCCGACCTGAACTGTTGTGTCTCTCATGTTGATATTTGATGGATCTTTAATATTCATAAGATTAGTCCCTTTCATCTTTTAAAATTCTTTTTATCCCTGAGTTGAGGCTTAAATGTAATAACAATAGTCACGGCTGATAGCATCCGCGTTAAGGTATTTCCAAACTAATTTATTTGAGTGATGTGTGTAAATGCATTTTTGTGAGAAATCGCTGAATATGTAACTTCTATAAATTTACTCAAAACTGATTAGGAGACGCATCCAATTATTTCCAAAACTAAGAATAAATGTGAAAAATAAAAAAATCTGAAATATGGCTCTAAATGAGAGTTGGCTCCTGAGGGTTTAAGAAGTGCAAGATTTAAATGACATTGGGATGATCGATAGAAGCAAGAAAATTCGAATGTTTTCTTTTTTATTTATTGGTGTCAAATTACATCGAGCTTACTGGTAGAATATAAAAAAAAATCCATCAATAAGTACATATATGAGCAATTTGAATTTTCGTGTTAAACCATAAGCAACATTTCCTTAGTTAAAATTACTCAAAACTGAGATACGTTGTGAGAAGGAATATAGGTAAGCTTTTGACTCTCACAAATAGATATAGAGGAGAAAGCATAAACTCTAGCGTAATATCGAGATTATGTAATCACCATTCATAGCTTTATTCCTGCTCTCCCCAGACATATAGTGCATGACAGCTACAAAAAAGGAAGGTTGAAGGAGAAATGTATTAACTTTATATGTATCGTCTGGAAATTTTTTGGATTCTTACTTTAGGAAGGTCATTTGTGACTTTTTTTCATTTTCGTGGTTTCATATACAACAAAATGGTCAAGTTGTGTTGTTATGGTGAAAGCATACGTTTAGTAATAGTTATAAACTATATTACTTGAGTGATTCTAAAAACCGCATAATGGAGGTCGAAGGGCACTAAATATGAAGCTTCTACAAATGTGCTCTAAATCATGTAGGAAGCATTCCCAAGTATATAAAAAAAAAAAAATCAGAAAACATGTGATGGTGAGAAAATTCCGTGTCGGAAAAAAAAAAAATCAGTAGAACCAAAATGAGGTAACAAGTATGATGCATTGGTTAACAGGAAAATAAGGCTAACAGTTGAAGGGTTTAACCCCAAAGAGATTCGTTTAATTAGAGACGTATAACTTGGAAATGTAGAAATAAAGCGGATATTATTATTATCTGGATAACTAAAATTTAAAGTGAAGAGCTTCATGACAAAATTGAAATAATGGAATATTTTCCCCGTACGAAGGTTCCTGTAATATCATTATTCATATTTACTATCGTAAAATCTTTCCGATAGGCAATAAATCGTTTAAGATCATTGTCGGTAATAATTATCAGATATAGATTACAAGATAGAAGTAAAAACACCGCCGAACTGAGATATACAATTTCTAAGTATTACTTGTTTGGTCATGTACGCAGGTTTTATTTTTCATGATGCGCCTAAAAAAAATCATTGTCGGTGCTTCTACATGATCTCTTGTGTTTCTCGTGTTGAGATTAACTTGATTTTCATTTTACATGAATCTATTGACATTTTTCAAAATTCATTTTAGCTGTGATTTCAAGGCTAAAAGTAATGCCAATTGTCACTTAGTTACGGTGGATCGCAATCGCTTTTGGAGTAGTTCAAAACTATTTTACTGGAATGATCGTTTTATAAACGTATTTTTAGGCGAAATCGCTGAAAATGCAACGTCCACAAATGTAAACAAAATTGATTGGGAGAAAAACCCAAATTCTGTGGAAACTCGAAAGACATATTTGACGATGAGAAAATCACATTTATTAACCATCTAACAAGAAACTGATTGACTCAAAATGAGCTGGCATCTGAGGGTTTAAGAATAAGTTTCAATTGAGGTTGGGGTTACCGATACAAGAGAGAAATTTCGAATTTTTCTTTGTAAGATGTAGAACTTTAAAAGTCCTTCGAGATTACTGACAATGTAAAAATAAAATTGCACAATGTAACGATTCTTGTTGCACCATAAGCCACATTTCATGAGGTAAAATCTCTGAAAACTATGATACCTTGTTAGAAGGAATATTGATAAGCTTTTGACTCTCACCTAGAAAAGTATATGAGAAAGCATAAACATTGCTATACGGAGACTATATAATTATAGTCTGACAAATCTAAACATAGGGTTTGGGTGGAGTCTGTCACTGCCTACACTAATGCCATGTTTCCTAACCCTACGATGTATAACGCCTGTGGTTTGTGTAGTAGGAATGATACATAAACATAACTCATACTAATATAACTGTAATGAAAGTGCTGACATGTATCAAGGAAGAATAAAACAATTCTGCATACTATATTATACGATAATAGAGAAACGTGGCATAAAAATTTGGCAGTGTTGCTCTAAAAATATTCTAATTATTATTTACTTCCCCAACACTTCTAACATTGCTAATTAATTTAGCAAGTATAATTGCAAGAAAATTTGAAGGGATAAAAGTGGGAAGAGGCGATCCTTTCATAATTAAAATAAATATATCAAACAGCTCTGGGGTGGCAGCACTCACGCGACACGTGTTTGTCTGTACGCTATGGGAGGTCACCAACCCCCTACAGGATTTAGGCCTATTGGGGAAACCTCTATAAAAAAAAAAACGCGCCGTGACTTTTACCTCAAGGGTGGTGAGGAAATAAAGTCAAAATTATAATCCATACATAAAAATGGAAGTAAAAAACCATGGATGACACAAAATCTAGCGAGAGAGAGAGAGAGAGAGAGAGAGAGAGAGAGAGAGAGAAATAATAATAATAATATTAATAAAACTTTATTTCCACTAAACAGTGGGTATTCTTATACATTATACAGTAGTACAGCATACAGTATGAAAGTTCTATACACAATATAATACAAGTTGATACATATGGTGGAGAATACGAGTAGTGACAGAGAGGTAAATGGTTTAAAAGGTGTGGGGACACTTAGGTTAAAAATAGATCAATTAAGGGATTTAGGAACGAAGGCAGTGGGAAGGATTAAGACAGATGGGATTGTAAGATTAGGGAGTTTGAGCAATAGGGTAGAATGTATGCTCTCAATAAAAGTATAGCAATTATCAACGGCTAATTATTATACAGGTGTTGATGGTGGGGGTCTATATTTATAGGAGGTGTTGGTGGTGGAGGTATAGCGGGTGTTGTTGATGGGGGTGTTGTTGGGGGTAGGGGCATAGGGGGTGTTGGTGGCAGGGGTATAGGGGGTATTAGAAAAACGGAGATCACAAGAGGGAAACAGTGTCAAGGTCATCGCTGATGGAGAGGTCAGCTCGGAAACGTGGCAACAGTGCAGGGAGGGGGTGACTCCACCAAAACCCTACGTTTAGATTTGTCAGACTATAATTACCATTCATAGCATTATTCCTCATCTAGGTAGATATATCGTGCATGACAGCTGCAAATAATGAAGTTTGAACGAACAGTGATTGAACTGTATTATTATCGTCCGGTGAATGTTTGTAGTTTAACGTTAGGAAGAGGGTCATTTGTGATTTTTTTTCATTTTTAGTGGTAACCACAAAAAATGGTCAACTTTTCTCATGTCGGTAAAAGAATCCTCTTACCCGTAATTAAAAACTATTATACTTGAGCGATTCTAAAAATACCATAATGGAAGTCGAAAACACTAAATGTGCAATATCAGCAATTTTTTTTTTTTTTTTTATGCGAGGAAGAAGGAAACGAAGGCCATGAGCCCGCAATAACAGTTTCCTCCAAGAGAAAAACAAAATACAATAGACGGCCAAATTCAAGATCCAATCTTTTCGAGATTCCTGGACACACGGCGTTTGAAAGACTGGAGATCATAGGCAGCAGGAAATACAGACAGAGGGAAACAGTTGCAGAGTTGACCTGTTGCATAAATGAAAGACTAGGAGTAACGGTTAACTCTTGCATTAAAGAGTTGGACAGACAAGGTATGGGAGTTTCCTGCTAGACGGGTGCTAAGCGCCCGTCGTAGAGGTGGAGGAATGCATGCAGATAGTACAGAGGAGCAGTGATCATTAAAGTAGCGATAGAAAATAGATGAAGATGCAACAGTGCGGCGAAGAGACAGAGGTTGAAGGGAGTCAGTAAGAGGAGGAGATTTAATGAGACGAAAAGCATTTGACTCCACCCTATTGAGAAGGGCTGTATGTGGGGCGCCTCCCCATACATGAGTTGTACTCCACAAAGGGGTGGATAAAACCCCTGTATAGAGTCAACAATTGTGCAGGGGTAAAGAAAGACCGGAGTCGGCTTAGCACACCCAATCTCTTGGAAGCAGATTTTACGAGACGTTATATGATCTTTCCAAGTAAATGAAACCCCAAGCATTTTTAAGGATGATTCAGGATTAAGCTGAATATTATTAAACATTAGTGTTGGGACACTTTATCGGATTGGGACATTTTATCGGGTTGACAGGTGTAAAAACTGAGTTTTAGATGCATTAAAAAGAACAGATAATTTTTACCCCAGTCAGAGATACGAGCCAAGTCAGACAGTAGGTGTGCCATAGCCTAATCCCATGTTTGTTGAAGCAACTGCTGAGATGGGCGTTGTTCTATATTAGGTGGGAAACACTTCCAACTGATCTATAAATCAGAAAACATTTAAGGCGGTGCGAGAATTCCGAGTGGGAAAAAAAAACAAAAAAAAAAACAAAGGGAGGTAACACGTAGGATGATATTGATTCACAGGTACAGATGGCTGGCACTGGCAGATGTAATTCTAGTTTCGATTGATTAGATACATGTATAAATCTTGCAAATTTAGAGATAAAACGGATATTTTTATTTGTATCACTAGGTTTTAAAGTGACATCAGCCTCCTGATCAAATTTAAAAAATGGGATATTTTCCTAGTATGATGGTTCGTGTGAAATCTTTATCCATATTTACCAAGATAAAATCACTTCCAACGGCAGGACATCGTTTAAAAGGAAATTGTCTATTATCAGGTATATATTTGAAATGCGTGATGTACAACATAGTGCCCCCGAAAAGGAAGCAAGTGAGGAACAGCATAGTGCCCCCGAAAATGAGACGAGTGGCGTACAGCCCAGTACCCCCAGGAACGTACCGACACCCCCACCCGGACCCCACGGAGTAGCCGCAACCAGACGACAGGATACCGCGCAACAACGGCATATGTCAGCCCGGGCCGTGCGCCCCTATAACACTCAGCTGTCGCACCGTCACCATAGCAGAACACTACATTCGGGGAGTGGGATTGCCGGATCAACTAGGGGTAGAGCTGCTCTCATAGCTCTAGAATGCGCCCCTCAGGAGACGGCCTATTGCCGCTCCGAAGGTGTCCATACAGAGACGATCTACTGCCGATCCGAAGTTGCCCCTACAGGGACGGCCTATTGCCGCTCCCGCCCTCGCCAGACGGCCTAGTGCCGCTCCGAAGGTGCCCCTCTAGAGACGGCCTATTGCCGCTCCTCTCTCCGGCAGAAGGAGACAGACTATTGCCGCTGCCGCCTTCGTCAGACGGCCAATGGCCGCTCCGAAGACGTTGCCCCAGAGACGGCCTACTGCCGCTCCTCCCTCCTGCAGAAGGAGACCGCCTATTGCCGCTCCCACCTTCGTAAGACGGCCAATTGCCGCTCCGAAGGTGTCCCTGCAGAGACGACCTATTGCCGCTCCGAAGTTGCCCCTACAGAGACGGCCTATTGCCGCTCCCGCCCTCGCCAGACGGCCTATTGCCGCTCCGAAGGTGCCCCTCTTGAGACGGCCTATTGCTGCTCCTCCCTCCGGCAGAAGGAGACAGCCTATTGCCGCTCCCGCCTTCGTCAGACGGCCAATGGCCGCTTCGAAGACGTTGCCCCAGAGACGGCCTACTGCCGCTCCTCCCTCCTGCAGAAGGAGACCGCCTATTGCCGCTCCCACCTTCGTCAGACGGCCAATTGCCGCTCAAGGCGAACAGAGGTGCGCTGACTCCCCCACTCAGGCCACGGCCAATTGCTGGGCCTTGGCGCTTGATAGCTGCGCCCCTTTGCAGCCACGGCCAATTGCCCACCCCCACGGCCAAAGGGAGGTGTTGAGTAAGTCATCGTCCCAGCAGGAGACAAGAACCCGGACCTCCCGTACCGGATCGCCCCAGCCAGGCCATACATTCTCTCCTGGCTCTGGAGAAGACTCACCTGACGGACCCTGGTTCAGGTCGGTGCTGCAGTTCCTCCCTGTCGGCGCCCGTCGACTCTGGGGACCGCAGTCCTCAGCCCCTCCGGACCCTTCCCAGGACGCCCGGGCGTGATCTCCCCACGCCCACGGGGCGACGTAAGACCTCCACCTCCGGCCGAGACCTGAGCCAGAGATTTCTGGATCTGTTCTGCCCCAGTCATGAGAGCCACACCCCTGAGCCTAGCCCGGAGACTGCGGGCCCCTTCGCCACCTGCAGCCCGAGACGCGAGAGGACGCCCCTGCGAGTTGTCCCGTGCCCTTTGGGCACGCCTCCCCTTGACAGTGCCCCTATCCCGGCCGAGTTGTTGCCGGCGTGTCTCCCCGCCGCCCCCACGATGAGTGACTTGATAGGTGTGGTGTTGCCCCAGCAATAGTGAACTGTTTTAGGTTGTGTGATGTTGCCCAAACTAGTGTAACAACGGTACAGTGACTTAATACTTGTGGAATATCGGGGCAAGTGAAATCACGGTGGATGAGTAAAGGACGAGTGCTAAATTGTTCTGGTAAATCAGACTCACGAGTGACAGAAAATCAGTAAGACTATTCCCTCTGAGAAATCCTCTGTAGTAACGTGGGACTACATATTATAATTGCAAATCATAATAGATAGATAGATAGATAGAAGCAGGGAGTCAGATGATGAGAGGTGTTGTCTGCGAGAATCGAGCAGTGCTAAACATGCTTACACACTCTGACGCGAGGAATGCTTGATAGGCACACGACAGCGTCTAGTGGCCATATACACACATACACACATGCTCACACACAGGCTGCGAGAACTTTCCATCCACGAGGAACACACGTGACACACCCCTGCTACACCAGAATTTAGGAAAGAGCTCAGACGGAGATTAGCCACAGAACAGGCAAGAGAGAAGTAGACAGGCCTCAGAGGAGACAGGTGACGGGAGAAGGGCTTGGCAATTTGAGAGAGAGAGACAGATAGCGAGACAGGGAGGTAGCTACCCGGGACTTATACTCGTTCCGTGTGAGAGACTTGTTAATATTTCCAAGACAAATAAAAATAGTTCCATACTATTCTTTACCTCTCCTGTCACATGACAAATGGGGAAGCTACAACAAGATATAAAAGCCGCTCGACCACAAGTCTAAAATATATATACAGTATATAACTCAACTACAACTCAAGCACAAAGAACCACAAAGTATTTTATGACACAAAGTCATTTGATGACATTTGGTAGCAGCGAACGTATACGAACCTCGTCTACGAATCAACATTAAATTCCTACAAAATATCAAGATTGAAAACGAATATCTCTCTCTCAACCAACAACACAACCGGCTCCTGACGCTTCTCTCCAACCAGCCCCCTCCGTCTCCCAGATCATCATGCTGATGCAGAGGTCAAGAGATCACACGACGCCTTGATACGATCTTACAATTTCTACGCCGAACCAGCGAAACTACGGACATCGTCTCCCGATTAAAAGCAAATTTCTACAAAAGCAGGCGAGACTCTACAAGATTAGCTTCAGTTCTACAGTGAATCCCGACAAAATACAGCCTACAATGCAAATAGTCTACAAGTCTACGAAACAATTCTATAATCTTCACGTAACTTCAAGCGGCAACAAGAAGAATATAAAACGAAGCAAGTAAAGAGGAGGAAAAACCAAAGCAACAAGCACACCACTCTCTCCCGCCTGACCCAGAGGTCAAGACACGCAGCAAAACATCAAGTCCATATTCACAACTCGTCTTACTCACCCGTCTTCACTCAAGTTACTCATCGCTACTCATTCACTCACCACAGCTACCAGTGTGGGAAGTCGACGTCACCATGTGCTGAGACGACAGCACGCCAATCAACCCGCGAAGGACAACGCTATCACCACGTGCAACACCACTCACACCATTTCCCACCACGGTAAAAATTAGTGAGTTACATAGTTACTTCATTCATACAATACACAGTGATAGACAATAAGCTTCTGCACAAACATATAAAACGTGTTGTATAGTTACAGCTTAAATACACATACCTACTTCAATTATCTTCATAATTCAGTCATTAAATACTTGCACCAACAATAAATATTCTACACAGTATATATTCATTCATTTATTATAACATTTATTTACTACCAACGAATGTTACCATTTATACCTACATAAAATACGTGTTTCATATATACAACTATACATTATTACATCTACAAAGTAATAAAGAAAATATACAATCACAGTTACTCAGTGAGCAATTAAAAGAACTGCATTAAACATTTATTAATTAAAGCTACCTAGTGGAAACATATAAATTAAGTTACAAGGTAAACTAGAAAAAAAAAATGGCCGACACAAATGCCGTTAGCAAGAGTGAACATCTTCAACACAATCGTGAAGACAATGATTTCCACACAGTGCTGACACACATATTACACACGATAGGTACAGGTGAACAACAAGTCAGTGTGTATAGTTAATACTGTATATAGTGTATATATTTTTTATATAAAATAAAATATGGGACTATATAATATTATTTTATAGTACCTGTGCAATATAAACTAAACTTTAAAAAAGTATCCCAAGGAAATTAGCCAGTATTTATGCAACCATGAACAACATGGGAAAAAGCGTACACAAGCTAAGAAAAACAAACTATAGAAAATCAATACATACAAAAAAAAAGAAAGAAAGAAAGAAAGAAAGAAAAAGTAAGAAAGAAAAAAGAGAAATAGAGTAAGATCACATAAACAAATGAAAATAAGTGTAAGTGTTACTACATATGCCAAAATACCACAAACTACAAACAAAAAAGCAAATTGTTGTCTCCACAAACAAGTGGCATGACAAATCATCACTATCATCGACCGCAGCATATGTTAGGACTGCAGTTATTACAATTATGGTACTCCATATTATAATTATGTAACTACAAACAATATGTACCAATTTATGTGACAGTTGCATTAACAAGATTTAACTTTTATGTAACTTTAACTACAATTATGTAACTACAAACGATATGTAACAATTATGTAACGACAAACGATTGCATTATGTTACACTAACTACAATTATGTACCTACAAACGATATGTAACAATTATGTAACGACAAACGATTGCATTATGTTACACTAACTACAATTATGTACCTACAAACGATATATAACAATTATGTAACGACAAACGATTGCATTATGTTACACTAACTACAATTATGTAACTACAAACAATATGTAACAATTATGTAACGACAAAAGATTGCATTATGTTACACTTTGCCAATTAACAGTTGCATTAACAAGATGTAACTTTTATGTAACTTTAACTACAATTATAAGGCCAAGACACTTATGTAAGAGTTGCATTAACAAATGTAACTACAATTATAAGGCCAACACAATTATGCATTAACACAATATTTTGTAACAATTCATAAAATGTTACAATTATGTAGTACCACAATGTTAGTACAATATTATAAGTCATACAATTATAGCACAATTCTGTATTACCAGTATCATCATACAAGTTAGGTGAAATATTAGACATTACTAAAGTGATAACTCTATGTAATGTATAACCTAACAGTATTACCATTGCACAATTATATGCGTACGTCTGTTGTACATGCACGTCTTACAAAGTGTTATACAACAAACATTGCATTTATTCAAATATGTATACAACTTGTTTAAATGTATTATTACTGAATAATCACTATTTACTATGAATATTATATGTATACAATATTCATACAATTGTTACTTTTACAATATTATGTATTTCACTTAATTAGCTTATAAGTTCATTATAATGTATATATAATATGTATTAATATGTTATGACAATTAAATGTCGATGGTACGCCATTTTCGCGCGACCGAGCAGTATGTGGGACTACATATTATAATTGCAAATCATAATAGATAGATAGATAAATAGATAGATAGAAGCAGGGAGTCAGATGATGAGAGGTGTTGTGTCTGCGAGAATCGAGCAGTGCTAAACATGCTTACACACTCTGACGCGAGGAATGCTTGATAGGCACACGACAGCGTCAAGTGGCCATATACACACATACACACATGCTCACACACAGGCTGCGAGAACTTTCCATCCACGAGGAACACACGTGACACACCCCTGCTACACCAGAATTTAGGAAAGAGCTCAGACGGAGATTAGCCACAGAACAGGCAAGAGAGAAGTAGACAGGCCTCAGAGGAGACAGGTGACGGGAGAAGGGCTTGGCAATTTGAGAGAGAGAGACAGATAGTGAGACAGGGAGGTAGCTACCCGGGACTTATACTCGTTCCGTGTGAGAGACTTGTTAATATTTCCAAGACAAATAAAAATAGTTCCATACTATTCTTTACCTCTCCTATCACTACATGACAAATGGGGAAGCTACTACAAGATATAAAAGCCGCTCAACCACAAGTCTAAAATATATATATATAACTCAACTACAACTCAAGCACAAAGAACTACACAGTCTTTTATGACATTTAGTCAGTTATGACAGTAAGATACTCCAACCTCTTCGGCTCTAAGGAAATAATAGTGTTAATAATGTTTCCCCACATACTGCCAGCGCATTCCCAGTGTCATTCCCTCTCCCCAGTAACTAGCGTGAACGTAAACAAGAAATAGAATCAATAGCCAAAACCCTTTTGCTATAAGGAAATATTAAGTTCAAAATAATAATACTCTTCCCCAGTATTACCATAACTCTGTTCTGACTCGCTGCAAGTCACTCCCCTCGCCCTCCCCCCCTCCCAGTGAGCCTCACTCCCCGCGCCCCGAGCGCGCGCCTTTTTTCTCTATACATCTGTGCACTAGAATTGTGTTGGCATCAGTATCAGTTAAGCCAGTATCCTGCGAGATATTATCTTAGTTAAGGTTTTATTCCTTTGCTATATATTGTTGTAATATCTGCTTTGTCCTGTGTCTGATTATGGTAATATACGTGTAAAGGTTGCCTGGAGTTTTTGTGTCCTGCCTCTCCTCTTTGCCATAAGCCCCGTTATGGAAAGAGGACCCCGCTACACGTTAGGTGTTCTAGGACTGAGAAGTCGAGCCTTTTTCACCTAGCATTACAATATTATTAAGAAAAAGTAAATACATAACCGTACTGAGATATGCTGTTTATAAACATTACTTGGTTGCCCATATCATTGTTCATAACGGGTCTTTAAAAAATCACGTCGGAACGTCAACCTGAACTGTTGTGTCTCTCGTGCTGATATTTGATGGATCTTTAATTTTCATGAGATTATTCAGTTTCATTTTTTAAAATTCTTTTTAATCCATGAGTTGAAGCTAAAATATATTACCAATAGTGATATAGTAACGGCTGATTCCATTCGCTTTAAGGGTATTTCCAAACTAATTTATTTGAGTAATGACTGTAAAAATGCATTTTTGGGCGAAATCGCTGAATATGAAACTTCCACAAATGTATTCAAAATTGATTGGGAGACGCATCCAAATTATTTCCAAAACTGAGAATACATTTATTAGGTTGAAAAAAAAAAAAAAGTAACAAGGAACGAATTGGCGCTAAATGCGAGTTGGCACCTGAGGGTTCGAGAGGAACAAGATTCAATTGATATTGGGGTCACCGAAAGCCAGAAAATTCGAATCAGTATTCTTTTTTATCTGCTGTAGAAGAACTTTAAAATTACATCGAGCTTACTGGTAGTATAAAAAAAATAAATCAATACTTAATTATACAAGCAATATTAATTTTCGTGTTACACCATAAGCAACATTACCTTTGTTAAAAATCTCTCAAAACTGAGATACGTCGTGAGAAGGAATATTGGTAAGCTTTTGACTCTCACTAGTATATATAGAGCAGAAGGCATAAACATTATCACAATGCCGATATTATGTAATTAATAACCATTCATAGTTTTATTCCTCCTCTCCCCAGACATATAGTGCATGACAGTTACAAAAAATGAAGGTCGAAGGAGAAATGAATGAGCTTTATTGCAATCATCTGGAAATTTTTCGGATTCTTACGTAAGGAAGAAGGTCATTTGTGACTTTTTTCATTTCAGATAAAACAAAATGATCAAGTGTTGTTACGATAAAAGCATAAGAGCGACTGTAAGAACCGCATAATGAAGGCAGAAAAGCACTAAATAAGCAGCTTCTAGAAATGTGCTCCAAATCATGTGGGAAACACTCCCGATAGTATAAAAAAATAAAAAAAAACGTGATGGTGGGAAAATGCCGTGACGAAAAGAAAAAAAAAAACTAAGAAGCCTAAATGACGTAACACGTAGGATGCTTGAGTTTAAAGGAAAATAAGGGTGACATTTAATGATTTCAACCCCGAAGAAATTCGTTTAATTAAAGACGTACATATAACATGGAAATGTAAAGATAAAGCGGATAGTATTATTATTTGCATAACAAGGATTTAAAGTGACCACTTGAACCTCGTGACCAAAGTTAAATAATGGAATATTTTCCCAGTAAAACGGTTCGTGTGATATCATTATCCATATTTACAATGGTAAAATCTTTCCGATTGGCAATATATCGTTTAAGAGTCGATATTAATTATCAGATATATATTACAAGATAAAAGTAAATACATAGCCGAACTGTGATATGCAATTTATAAGGATTACTTGGTGCGTCATATACGCATTATTATTGTTCATGATGGGTCTAAAAAAAAAATCAAGTTGCCAGGGCTTCTTCAACATCTTTTGTGTCTCGTGTTTAGATTAACTGGAATTTTCATTTTAGATGAATCTTGTCATTTTTCAAAATTCATTTTAGCCGTGACTTCAAGGCTAAAAGGTAATGCCAATTGTCAGTTACTGTGGATCGCATCCAATTTTGTAGTAGTTCAAAACTATTTTACTGGAGTGGTCGTTTTATAAACGTATTTTTGGGCGAAATCGCTGAAAATGAAACATCCACAAATGTACTCAAAATTGATTGCGAGAAAAACCATATTCTGTCGAAACTCGAAAGACATTTTTGATGGTGAAAAAATAACATGAACCATATAACAAGAAATTGATTGAAACTTAAAGAGAGCTGGCATCTGAGGGTATGAGAAAAATTAGTTTCAATTGACATGGAGGTCACCAAAACAAGAGAGAAATTTTCGATTGAGTATTCTTTTTAATCTGCAGTACTTTAAAAGTATTTCCAGAATATTAATGTAAAAATGAAATTGAACAATATAACTTCTTGTTACACCATTAGCCACATATCGTGAAGTTAAATCTCAAAACTGTGATACCTCGTCAGAAGGAATATTGATATGCTTTTGACTTTCACCTACGAATGTATACGAGAAAGTATAAACATCAAAATACCGAGATTGTATAATTAATTTCCATTCATAATTTCATTCCTCATCTAGGTAGACATGCAGTGAATGAATGACAGCAACAAATAATGAAGGTTGAAGGAACAATGATTGAACGGTATTATTATCGTGTGGAAAATGTTTGGATTTTAACGTTCAGAACAGGGTCATTTGTGACTTTTTTCAATTGTGGTGGTATCCACATAACCAATAATCAACATTTTTCGTCACTGTAAAATAATCCGCTTTAGCCGTAATACTCGACTGATTCTATATACCGCATAATGGAGGGCGAAAAGATTAAACATGCAACTTCTGCAAATATGCTCTATAATAGGTGGCAAACACTCCCAAGTGATATCATCATCATCATCATCAATCGGACCTCCTCTCTACCCAAAGGCAGGGTGACGAGTAGCAATGTCCATACAGCCCAAAATTGCCCAATCCAATGGGCCACGCTTCCATTCACTCATCAATCAAGACCCAGGATTCCTGGCTCTATCAGATACGCCAAAAACATTCACCATGTTCTGTAGCTTCACATATCGTATCAGAGTCAATCCAGACCCTGCCACGTTAAAAAGGGGTGCCAAAAATCCCTAATCATGCACATCCCACAAAATTCATCCAGCCAGCTCGATCTCCTGTTAGTTCCGTAGCCTCACCGACTTCCAAACCTCTCTTCCTCACACATTCATTCACCATATCTCTCCTCCTTCTCCTTGGCCTACCTCGCCTCCTCCCTCCTTCGAATTCGCTCAGATATACCTTCTTCACCAATCAATTTGTTATCCATTCTCTCCACATGACCATACCATCTCAGTACACTCTCTTCAATTCTGGTATCCACTGACTTCCTCACTCCGCATCTTTGACGAATCACATTATTTCGTATCCTATCCACCCTATGTACTCCACATACATTCCTCAGCAGTCCCATCTCCACTGCTCTTACTCTTTACTTTTCATTTTCATGCCACACCATAGTCTCATCCATATGTAAAAGATTGCACTAACACTCGTTCATGTAAGCCTCGTGCAGCTGCAACACTCAAGCCTCTGTTTCTTATCAAGATCTTCATTGCACCAGCTACTTTTCTTCCTTGTGTCACTCTACTTTCAATTTCTTCTGCACATTTTCCTTTCTTTTCTATCACTGTACCCAGGTATTTGAACTCTCACCAACTCCAGTCTCTCTCCATTCACTGTTACATAGCACTGGGAGTCACCTCCTCTCTCAATAACCATCATTTTACTCTTTTCTACATTTACTCTCAAGGAACGACGCTTACAGACATCAGCAAAATTCTGCACTAGCCTACCAAGTTCTTGTCCGGTACTTGCAAGCAGTACTACATTATCAGCATACAACAAATTTAAGATATTCCATCAATCACCATTCATTACCAATGCCATCCCTCTCTCCATTACTCGTGTTTTCACTTCTCTCATCACCCCATCCATATATACATTGAACAACCGTGGGGACATCACACAACCTTGTCGCACACCCACACTGATTGTGAACCATTCACTTAGATGCCCATTAACCCTGACATATGCTCACTACAATCATAAAAACTCTTGACGGCACTTAACAGCTTACCCCCTACGTCGTACATGTGCAAAACTTTCCACAATCCTTCTCTGTCCACTTTGTCATATGCTTTTTCCAGATCCATGAATCCCATAAACACCTTATGGTCCTTCTCACAAGCCTTCTCTACTATCTGTCTCACTGCAAATATTTGGTCCACACCATCTGCCACCTTGTTCATCACTCACTAGGACTTCTCTCTTACTTTCTCTATAATAATTCTTCCATATACCAGCTTATGCCACGATAATTCTTGCACTCACTTCGTTCACCTTTATTTTTGTAAAGGGGTACAATCACAGCCTTTTTCCACTCTGCAGGCACAGTTTCACTCATTCATGCCTTCTTACTTATCTCCAACAAGCACTTCATTCCATTCTCTCCATTACATTTAAGCATCTCTGCATACACCTCATCAACCCCAGTTGCTTTCCCATTTTTCAGCCACTTCACAGCATTCTTCTGTGCGAGTGTCACGTCTCCTGGCACTGCATTCCTTCTCTGCACACCCTCCAAACCAAACATGTTTACAGCTGCTCTGCTCTCTCTATCCCCATTCATCAGGCTTTCAAAATATTCTTTCCATCATCTTTATGGGTTAATAATCTAACACCTGCATCCTTCACACAAAACCATTTCTTACCGCTTTCACTTCTACATTTCCGCACCTCTTTCCAGAATACCTTTCTATTTTCTGAGTAGTTCACATTCATTTTTCTTCCTAGATCCTCATTAACCTCCTTTTTCCCATTCATTAGTCTCTTTACGTGCTTCTCTCTCTCATCATATTCAGTTCTTATTTCAACTGAACCCCTATCCTGTAACCACTTTAGCCACTTCTTCCTCTTTTTCCTCCACGGCTCTCCTTACCTCCTCATGCCACCATGCCGTACAGTTCTTTTGGTTGTTTCTTTTGTCACCACATACCGCTTTAGCATTCCTAAGCAATCAATATAAGCATGATCTGGAGAGATCCATTTCAATCCAATTCAGTAATTCTAACTCGTCCTCTATTTTGGTCATGTATTCATCGCCCATTTCTTTGATCCTCAACTTCTCAATTTTCAGTCTTTCTCCCTGACTGATTCTATCTATCCTGATCTCCCAAGTGATCTAAAAATCATCAAACATTTCAGACGGTGCAAGAATTCCGTGTCGGAAAAAAAAATCTAAAAACAAAGGGAGGTAACACGTAGGATGATATACCTCCACATGTAGAGATGGCTGACATTTGACGGATGTAATTCTAGTTACGATTGATTAGAGACGTGTATACATCTTGCAAATTAGGGATGATATTTTTATTTACATCACTAGGTTTCACAGTGGCATCTTGAGCCTCCTGATCAATATATATATATGATCTGGTGTTTCTCGTGTTGATATTAACTGGATTTTTCATTTAGATGAATCTCCTGTCATTTTTCAAAATTCATTCAATTACCGTGGATCGCATCCGTTTTGGTATTAGTTCAAAACTATTTTACTGCAGTGATCGTTTTATAAATCTATTTTTGGGCGAAATCGCTGAAAATGCAACGTCCACAAATGTACTCAAAATTGTTTGGAGACAATCTGAAATTCAGTCGAAACTAAACATTTTTGATTTGAAAGCATTTTTGATGGTGAAAAAATCACATTTATGGACCATATAACAAGAAATTGATTGAAACAAAGAGAGCTGCCATCTGAAGGTTTAAGAAGACTAAGTTTCAATTGACGTGGGGGTCACCGAAACAAGAGAGTTTTCGAATATGTACTTCGTGAATACTGACAATGTAAAAATAAAATTGCATAATATAACGGTTCTTGTTGCACCATAAGCCAAATTTTCTGAGGTTAAATCTCTCAAAACTGTGATACCTCGTCAGAATGAATATTGATAAGCTTTTGACTCTCACCTAGAAATTTATTCGCGATAGCAATACCGAGACTATATATTTAATTAAAATTCAAACTTTATTTCTCATCTAAGTATACATATAGTGCATGACAGCAACAAAAAATGAAGATTGATGGAACAATGATTGTACTGTATTATTATCGTTTTGAGAATGTTTGTACTTTGAAGTAAGGAAGAGTGTCATTTTTTACTTTTTTCAATTGTAGTGGTAACCATATAACAAAAATGGTCAACTTTTTCGTTACTGTTAGAGAATACTCTTTAGCCGCAATTAAAATGTATTATGAGTGATTCTAAAAAGCGCATAATTCGTCAGAAACACTAATTAAGCAACTTCTACAAATGCGCTCTATATTAGGTGGGAAACACTCCCAACTGAACTAAAAACCAAAAAACATTTCAGAGGGTGCGAGAGTTCCCTGTCGGAAAAGAAATGAGTAACAAAACAAAGGGATAATGATTCAAAGGAAGAGATTGTTATCGTTTGTTGGATATGAATCTAGTTTCGATTGATTAGGGAAGTGTATACATCCCGAAAATTTAGAGATAATTTGTATCACTAGGTTGTAAAGTGGCATCTTGAGCCTAGTGATCAGATTTTGTGAAATATTTTTCAATTATCATGGTTAGTGTGAAATCATTATCCATATTTACCAAGATAAAGAGCAAGAAATCGTTTAAAAGGAAATTGTCTTATTAGATACATAGTTTATAAACATTACTTGGTTTCCCGTATACGCAATATCATTGTTCATAACGTGTCTTTTAAAAATAACGTTGACTGAACGTTGACATGATCTGTTTTTTCTCTCGTGTTGATATTTGTTGGATCTTTAATTTTCATGAGATTAATCCTATTAATTTCTTAAAATTCTTTTTATCAATGTGTTGAGGGTAGAAAGTAGTAACAATTGTGATCTAGTCACGGCTGAGAGCATCCGCTTGTAGGATATTTCCAAACTATTTCATTTGACATGTATGAGTAAATGCATTTTGGGGCAAAATCGCTATATATATCGAACTTCCCAAAAAAAAAACTCAGAATTGATTGGGAGACTCATCCAATTATTTCCAAAACTGAGAATACGTTTCTATGGTGAAAAAAAGACAAACAAATTGGAAACATGTCACACGAAACGATTGGCGATAAAAGAGGGTTGGCATCATGGGCTTTAAGAAGAGCAAGATTCAAATGAGTCACCGAAAGAAGCTAGAAAATTCTGATTTTTTTCATCTGTAGAAGAATTTTAAAACTACATCGAGCCTACCAGTAGAATATAAAAAATAAACCAATAAATATGAATTTTCATGTTACATCATCAGCAACATACCCTTAATTAAAATCTCTCAATACTGAGATATCTCGTGACAAGGAATATTGGTGAGCTTTTGACTCTCACCAATTGATACAAGAAAAAAAAGGATAACCTATAGCAATACCGAGATTATGTAATTAATCACCATTAGACGTATAGTGCATGGCAGCTACAAAAAAGGAAGGTTGAAGGAAAAATGAACGAACTTTACTGCTATAGTCTGGAGAATTTTTGGATCCTAACGTTAGGAAGAGGGTCATTTGTGCCTTTTGTCATTTGTAGTGGCAACTTCAAATAAAACAAAACGGTCAAATTATGTTGTTACGGTAAAAGCATAAGTTTAGTAATCGTTAAAAATTATACTTGAGCGATTCTAAAAACCGCATAATAGAGGCCGAAAAGCACTAAATATATGCAGCTTCTGCAAATGTGCTCCAAATAATGTGTGAATTACTCCAGATTGTATAAAAAAATCAGAAAACATGATGGTGAAAAAATTTTGTGTAGAAACAAATATATAAAAAACAAGCCAAAATGAGGTAACACGTAGAATGCATTGGTCAAAAGGAAAATATGGCTGACATTTAAGGGTTTTAACCCCAAAGAGATTCGTTTAATTAGAGACGTGTATGTAACTTTGATTTGTAGAGATGAACCGGATATTATTATTATTTAGATAACTAGAATGTTGATGGTGGAGATTGGAATCTGAAGCAGCTGCTGTTTGCAGATGATACTGCACTGGTGACTGATTCAGAGGAGAGATTGAGACAGTTGGTAGAGGAGTTTGGAAGGGTGTGTGAAAGGAGGAATTTGAAAGTAAATGAGAATAAGAGTAAAGTGATGAAGTGTACGAGGTTGATAGATGGTAGGGGGATGAATATAGTTTTGAATGGTGAGTTGCTTGAGGAGGTAGATTGTTTTAAATATCTAGGGTCACATGTTGCTGTGGATGGAAGAATAGATGCAGAAGTGAAGTTTAGAATAAATGAAGTAGGAAAGGTGCTGGGAGGAATGAAAAAAGTGTTTAAATGTCGTTCGCTTAGAATGGATGTAAAGAGAAGGCTGTATGAGGGTGTTGTGGTACCGACTGCATTATATGGGGCTGAAACATGGAATATGGGTGTAGCAGAGAGGAAAAGTTTGAATGTAATGGAGATGAGGTGTCTGTGGAGTATGTGTGGAGTGACGCGTATGGATCGGGTGCGAAATGATGAAGTGCGAAGGAGAACTGGAGTTGTTCAGGAGATGGCTGGTAGAGTTGAGCAGAGGGTGTTGCGATGGTTTGGGCATATGGAGAGAATGGATAATGAGCGATTGGTGAAAAAGATAACTAGATCTGATGTGAGAGGTGTAAGGCTGAGAGGAAGACCACGAATAGGATGGATGGATAGTGTGAAGAGAGCGCTGGATGCGAGAGGGATGTCTGTCGAGCAAGGAAGAGTGGCTGTGCGTGACAGAAATAAATGGAGAGAAATTGTGAATAAATAAGTGATGACGCAGCCCTGAGGGGATATTCTCCCGCATTTGGTCTGATCAGCTAGTCAGGTCAGGTGCGGGTAAGGGGATGGGTATGTTATGATGTGGCAGGGGTAAACCAGCTCTGCTGTCGGGCCCTGCTGCGGATGTCACTGATTGCATTGCGCAGTTGACCCTTGTGCGGTGTGGTGCGGTGAGGATCTGTCCGTTCTCCCCTTTGGGGCTAAGATGTGAATGAATGTGTTTAAATGGATGAGTAAATGGAGAGTGTGTCGTCCTGTCTCGGCTACCTCCCTTTCCTTTGGGGAAGCAGCCTAGGTATATAGATAGATAGAATTCAAAGTGACAACTTGAGCTTCCTGACCAAGTTTAAATAATGGAATATTTTCCAAGTACGATATCATTATCCATATTTACCATGGTATAATTTTTACGATGGGCAGCAAGTTGTTTAAGAACATTCTCGGTATCATTATATTGTAAAAACATAGCAGAACTGATATACAATTTATATGGATTACGTGGTTGGTCATATACGCAGTTCATGATGGGTCTAAAAAAAATTAAGTAGCCATAGCTTCTTCATGTTCTCTTGTGTTTCTCGTGTTGAGATGGACTAGATTTTTCATTTTAGATGAATCTATACATTTTTTAAAATTAATTTTAGCCGTGACTTCATGGCTAAAAATTAAGGGCAATTGTCACTAAGTTACGGTGGATCGCATCCGCTTGAGGGGTGGTTCAAAACTATTTTACTGGAGTGATCGTTTTATAAATCTCTTTTTGGTCGAAATCGCTGAAAATGCAACGTCCATAAATGTACCCCAAATTGATTCCGAAAAAAAAACCAAGTTCTGTCGAAACTCGAAAGACATTTTTGATGGTGAAGAAATCACATTTATGAACCATATAACAAGAAATTGATTGACACTTAAAGAGAGCTTGTATCTAAGGGTTCAAGAATTTTCAATTAACGTGGGGATCACCGAAACTAGAGAAATTTCGAATGAGTATTCTTTTTAATCTGCAGAGCTTTAAAAGTACTTTGAGAATATTAATATAAAAAAATTGAACCATAAGCCACATTTCCTGTGGTAAAATGACTCAGAACTGTGATACCTGGTCAGATGGAATATTGATAAGTTTTTGACTCTCACCTAGAAATGTATAGGCAAAAGTACCGAGACAATTTAATTAAATACCGTAAATAACTTTATTCCTAAACTAGGTAGACACATAGTGCGTGACAGATACAAAAAACGAAGGTTCAAGGAACAATGATTGAAATGCATTATTATTGTCTGGTGAATGTTTGGATTTTAACGTTAGGAAGAGGGTCATTTGATATTTTCATTTGTAATTGTAACCAAATGACAAAAAATAGTCAACTTTTTCGTTACTGTAAAATAATCTGCTTTAGCCGGGGTTAAAAAGTATTATACAAAATAATTCTTAAAACCGCATAATGGATGGCGAAGACACTAAATATGTAAGTTCTATAATTGCGCTCTAGATTATGGGGGAAACATTCCCAACTGATATAAAAATCAGAGACCATTTCACAGGGTGCGAAAATTCCGTGTCGTAAAAAAAAAATCAGTAACAAAACAACGGGACGTAACACCTAGCATGATATTTATTTTCAGGTAGAGATGGCTGGCATTTGCCAGATATAAATCTAGTTTCGATTGATTAGAGAAGTGTATACATCTCGAGAATTTAGAGATAAAGCTCATATTATTTTTATTTGTATCAATAGCTTTTAAAGTAGCATCCTGAGGCTCCTGATCAAAATTTAAAAATGCAATTCTTTCCCTGTATCACGGTTCGTGTGAAATGATTATCAATATTTACCAAAAAAAAAAAAAAAAAAAAATCACTTCCAAGAGAAAGAAATCGTTTAAAAGGAAATTCTCAATTATCAGATATATATTATTAGGAAAAAGTAAACACAACCGTACTGAGATACGAAGTTATAAACATTACTTGGTTCCCCACATACGCACTATCATTGTTCATAACGGGTCTTTTAAAAATAACGTTTAACGTCGACCTGAACGGTTGTGTCTCTCGTTGATATTTGGTGGATCTTTAATTTTCATGAGATTAATCCTTTTCATTTTTTAAAATTCTTTTTATCAATGTGTGGAAGCTAAAACGTAGTAATAATTGTGGACTAGTAACGGCCGAGAGCATCCGATTTAAGGGTTTTTCAGAACTATTTTATTTGAGTGGTTTGTGTAAATGGCCAAATCGTTAAATATTTAACTTCCCCAAATGAACTCAAAATTGATTGGGAGACGCATCCAATTATTCCCAAAACTTAGAATACTTTTATATGGTTAAAAAAAAAAAAAAGCTATTTGGAAACATGTAACACGAAACGATTGGCTATAAAAGAGGGTTGGCATCATGGGGTTTAGGAAGAGCAAGATTCAAATGACATTGGGGTCACCGAAAGAAGCCAGAAAATTCGAATGACATTCTTTATCTGCTGTAGAACTTTAAAATTAAATCGAGCCTACTGGTAGAATATAAAAAAAAAAAAAAAAAGAATATACAGTATGCGCAATATGAATTTTCGTGTTACACCATAAGCAACATTTCCTTAATTAAAATCTCCCAACACTGAGGTACCTCGTGAGATGGAATATAGGTGAGCATTTGACTCTCACCAGAACAGATAGAGAGGAAAGTATAAACACTATCGCAATACACAGATTGTGTAATTAATCACCATTCACAGATTTATTCCTCCTCTCCCTAGACATATAGTGCATGGCAGCTAGAAAAAAAATAAGGTTGAAGAAGTGAATAAACTTTAATGTTATCGTCTGGAGTTTTTTTTATTCTTTCGTTAGGAAGAGGGTCATTAGTGACTTTTTTTCATTTGTAGTAGTAACTTCAGATAAAACAAAATGGTCATGTTGTTTACTTACGATGGATGCATAAGTTTCGTTATAGTTAAAAACTATTAAATTTGAGCGATTCTAAAAACCGCATAATGGAGGGCGAAAAACACTGTATATGAAGCTTCTACAAATATGCTCCAAATCGTGTGGGAAACACTCGCAATTGTATCAAAAAATCAGAAAACATATGTGATGGTGAGAAAATTCCGTGTCGAAAAAAAAAAAATCAGTAACAATCCTAAATGAGGTCAACGTAGTTTGCATTGGTTAAAAGGAAAATAAGGATAACATTCATGAGTCTTTACCCGAAGGACATGCATTTAATCAGAGAAATATATATTTTTTTAAATGTAGAGTTAAATCGGATATTATTATTATTTGGACAACTAGAATTTAAAGTGACAACATTAGCCTCCTGGTTCGTGTGATATCATTATCCATATTTACCATTGTAAAATCTATCCGAAGGGCAATAAATTGTTTAAGAACATTGTCGGTATTATCAGATATATATTACAAGACAAAAGCCTTTTTCATTTGTAGTGGTAACTTCACATAAAAAAAATGGTCAATTTTGTCGCTACGGTAAAAGAATCCTCTTTAGAAGTTATTAAAAACTATTATACTTGAACGATTCTAAAAACCTCATAATGGAGGGCGAAAAGACTAAATATGTAATTTCTACAAATGTTCTCTATATTAAACATTTCAGAGGGTGCGTGAATTCCGTGTCTGATAAAAAAATCAGTAACAAAACAAAAGGAGGAAACACGTAGGATGATTTTGATTCACAAGTAGAGAAGGCTGGCATTTGACGGATGTAATTATAAAGAGTTTCGGTTGATTACAGGCGTGTATACATCTTGCAAATTTAGAAATCAAGCGGATATTATTTTTATTTGTATCACTAGGTTTTGAAGTGGCATCTTTAGCCTCGTGATGAAATTAAAAAATTGAAAATTTTCCCAGTATGACGGTTCGTGTGAAATCAATATCCATATTTAACAAGATAAAATCACTCCCAAGGGCAAGAAGTCGTTTCAAAGGAAATTGTCTATTATCAGATATATATTATTAGGGAAAAGTAAATACATAACCGTAATGGAATATGCAGTTTTAAACATTACTTGGTTCCCATATACGCAGTTTCATTGTTCATAACGTGTCTTTAAAAAATCACGTTGCCGGTACGTCGAAATGAACTGTTGTGTCTCTCGTGTTGATATTTGATGGATTTTTAGGTTTCATAAGATTAGTCCATTCAATTTAAAAAAAAAAATTTATCCCTGAGTTGAGGCTTTAAAGTAATAACAATTGTGAACTAGTCACGGCTGATAGCATACCTTTTAAGGGTATTTCCAATCTATTTTATTTGAGTGATGTTTATGTAAATGCATTTTTTTGCGAAATAGCTAATTATGATACTTCCACAAATGTACTCGAAACTTACAGAGACGCATCCAGTTATTTCCAAAACTGAAAGGAAAAAAAAACCGCATTTTTGAAACACGTAGCTAAAAACCGATTGGCGCTAAATGAAAGTTATTATCTGGGAGTTTAAGAAGAGAAATATTCAAATGACAATGGTATTACCTAAAGAAGCCAGAACATTCGAATGACTTCTTTTTTATCTGCTGTAGAACTTTAAAATTACATCGAGCCTACTGGTGGAACATGAAAACAAACCAATAAGTAAATATATGTGCAATATGAATTTTCGTGTTACACCTTAGTTAAAATCTCTCAAAACTGAGATTCCTTTAGAGAAGCTTTTGACTCTCACCAATAGATATAACACTATGGAAATACCGAGATTATGTAATTAATCACCATTAATAGCTTTATTCCTCCTCTCCCCAGTGCATGACAGCTACAAAACAGTAAGGTTGAAGGAGAAATGAATGAATATTATTGCTATCGTCTTGAGATTTTTTGGATTTTTACGTTGGGGTGAGGCTTATTTGTGACTTTTCACCATTTGTAGTGATCACTTGATAAAATGGTCGTTGTGTTGTAACGGTAAAACCATATGTTTAATAATAGTTAAAAAACTATTTTACTTGGGCGATTCTAAAAACCGCATAATGGAGTGCGGAAAGCACTAAATAAGGAACTTCTACAAATTTGCTCCAAATCAGGTGTGAAACCCCCCTAATTTTATTCAAAAAAAAAAAAAAGGGAAAATTCCGTCGAAGAAAAAATATCACTACAAGGGTAAATGAGGTAACACGTAGGATGCATTCGTTAAAAGGAGAATAATGCTTAATATGAGACATGTATATAACACGGAAATGCAGGGATGAAGTGGATATTATTATTATTTGGACAACTAGAATTCAAAGTGAACGAGTTTCCTGACTAAAGTTAAACAATGGACTCATTTCCCCGTATTACGGTTCGTTTCATATCATTATCCATATTTACCATGGTAAAATTTTTCCGAATGGCAATACATGTTTTAAGAACATTATCTTGGTTTTTATTTATCAGATATATTTTACAAGATAAAATTACTGTCGTCAGCACATATTCGCTGCAAGCCTGCTCGTGTGATGTGGGTCGTTTTGTCTGGAAACGGTGTTTGTGAACTCGTTGCCACATTAGATTTTTTACTCTCGAAAGACGTGTTTGTGAGAATTAGTATTGTAAATCGCCCAGAATGCAATAGTTTTTAAATCTAGTTAGCAAAATAATGTGCTTAAGGCGACAGAAGAATGTTGTGGAATGAAGAAACCAGTTCTCTCCCCCGTACCCCTTCCGATGACCCTCTTGAGCCTACCTCCCACCACACCTCCCTCCCTGCTCTACTTCATTTCCACTCCCCTCTCTCCTCACCCTGTCTATATTATCCACGGCGCTAATCGACGTAATAAACCACACTCTTCTATATTTTTTGTCTGTTCCTGTAACCATTTTGTTTCTCTACATTCGTGAGATTCTTGCCATGCCATAGTCTTTTTCTCCCACCCTTCAAAAATGACGCAGCAATTCGAATCATTATGGTTCTGATACAGCTTCATGAATCAGTGAAAAGTATGAGGAGAATAGGAACATTTTCCGTGGAATGAGGAAGACAGGTAGAAGGAATGGGCACGAGTATTTGATTCCGCCTGCTGAAATAATAGCCACCGACTGCCAGGCTTACTCTTAAAAAAAAAAAAAAAAAAAAAAAAAAAGGTAAGCAATACATCACAAGACCGAAACCTCAAATATTTCTTTATCTAGCAGCTGTTCGTGGTGACGGGGAGAAAAGAATGACAACTGGAATAAAGGGAGTGGGAAGGAGATTGTGAGGGCAAGAATGGGGCTCGAATAGGAAGGAATATTGATAATTAACCTTGGATGCAGTTAGTGTTATTAAGGCATTGGCAGCAATTGAGAACAGGATGGGCTGGGTTTAGTAAACATTCAAGAGAACTGCGACACACCAGTCGGGTTAGTGCCATGGATAAATGAATGAAGGTAGAGAGGGTGGAGAGAGGAGAAAATGGAGAAACATGAACATGGATAGGATGTAGGAGAGGAGGGGTGGGGAGGACTGGAGGAGTTAGGGGGAGAGAAGGGCTTAGATACCGTTATAATGAGTACCAGAATGATGCTCTCATTCGTCGTTCCAAAACATTCTCCTGTCAACTCTAGTACTTCGTTATACTAATCAAATACGGTAAGGAGAATATTGCACTCGTGTCTCGAGTACCACATCTTAAAACACGTCATTAAAGTGCATAAAAGACTATGTGGTAACTAGTCCCCTTACACTGTTGCCAGACAAAGGAACTCACATCACACGAGTGGACTTGCAGCGAAATTATGCTGACGACTGTACATGCATAGCCGAACTGAGATATACAATTTATAAGCATTACTTGGTTGGTTATATGAGGAGTTTTATTGTTCTTGATGGGTCTAAAAAATATCGTTTCCTGAGCTTCGCCATGATCTGTTGTGTCTCGTGTTTAGACTAACTAGATTTTTCATTAAAGATGAATCTCGTCATTTTTCAAAAATCACAGTCGTTAATTTTTTTAAAATTCTTTTTTCCCTTAGTAAAAGTAGTAACATTTGTGAACTAATCACGGCTGAGACCATTCACTTTAAGTGTATTTCCAAACTCTTTTATTTGAGTTATGTGTTAAATGCATTTTTTGGCGAAATCGCTAAATGCGCAACTTCCACAGATGTACTCAAAATTGGCTGGGAGTTGCATCCAATTATTTCCAAAAAATAATTTTCCGGGGTAAAAAAAAAAAAAAATGTAAACTTATAGCAAGAAACAGATTGGCGATAAAAGAGTGTTAGCATCTGGGGGTTTAGGAAGAGCTAGATTCAAATGACATCGGGATCACCGACAGAAGCTAGAATATTCGAATGACTTCTTTTGTATCTCCTGTAGAACTTTAAAATTACATCTAGCCTAGTGGTAGAATATAAAAATTAAATCAAAAGTATATATATACGCAATATGAATTTTCGTGTTACACCATAAGCAACATTTCCTTAGTTAAAATATCTCTGAACTGAGATACTCGTGAGAAGGAATTTTAGTGAGCTTTTGACTCTCACATACAGGTGATTTTGACATCCAATTATTTCCAAAACAGAAAACATTTCTTAGGGTGAAAAGAAAAACACATTGGAAACATGTAACAAGAAACCAATTAGCGCTAAATGAGAGTTGGCATCTGGAGGTTTAAAAAGAGCAAGTTCAATTGACATTGAGGTCACCGAAAGAAGCCACAAAATTCGAATGAAATTTAAAATTGCTTCGAGCCTACTGTTAGAGTATTAAAAATAAATAAGTAAATGCACAATATAGAATTTCATGTAACACCTTAAGCAACACTTTATTAAAATCTCTCACAACTGGGATACCTCGTGTGAAGGAATATTGGTGAGTTTTGACTCTCACCTATAGAGAAGAGAGCATAAACACAATCTCAATACAGAGATTTTGTAATTAATCATCATTCATAGCTTTATTCCTTCTCTCCCCAGATACAGAATATATCGCATGACTGCTAAAAAAACGGAAGGTTGAAGGAGAAATGAATGACGTTTATTGCTATCGTCTGGAGATTTTTTTAATTTTTACATTAGGGAGAGAATTATTTGACTTTTTTCATTTGTAGTGGTAAATTCATATGAAACAAAATGGTCAGGTTGTGTTGTTACGATAAAAGCATAAGTTTAGTAATAGTTAAAAACTATTTTACTTAAGCGATTCTGAAAACTGCATAATGGAGGGTAAAAAGCACTAAATATGCAGCTTCTGCAAATATACTCCAAATCAGTTTGGAAACACTCCCAATTGTATCAAAATAAATCAGAAAAAATATGTGATGGTGAGAAGAACTCGTGGCGAAAAAAAAATATATATATATCAGTAACAAGCGTAAATGAGGTAACACGTAAGATGCATTGGTTAACAATAAGATAAGTCTATTTGAGGGTTTTAACCCGAAAGAGTTTCGTATGAGGATATAGAGCGGATATTTTTTATTATTTGAATATCTAGAATTTAAAATGACAACAAGAGCCCGCTGACCAAATCTTAATAATGTAATATTTTACCAGTATGACGGTTTGTGTCATATCATCATCCATATTTTCCATAGTAAAATGTTTCCGAAAGAAAATTTATATATATTACAAGATAAAAGTACAGCTCCGTTCAGAAGTTCGTACTACAACCAATGTGGAAGGCGCTGGACGACAGGTTACAGCTTCCAACCTCCCACGAGCAGCCAGAATTTACCCAGTATCGAAGCAGTGTCAATGGCTCACAGACTGTTCAATGAAATGAGAACTTTTTCATATTCGTGGATATCAGCCATACTCCTGAATAAATGATGAAATTATGTTTATATTCGCCTACCTCAGAAAATATAATACAGTAATAACAGCACAAAAGCACATAACAGAATATAAGAAGGTCGACAATGAATCAGTATTATTAGGCGAGCTAGTGAGTTATCACAAGTCTAAATCCCTAGACACGGACAGTATTTCAGCTAACCATCTTGGCCCAGTATCTATGAACAGTTCTACCTCTTCAAGAAATATCCATGCAGCCAAAAATAATTTTTATCGTCAGGATATTCAATCATTTAAGAAATATCTGAACAGCTAAAACTCATATTCACACTCAGAACTAGATGAAGTTGACTGGTGGATTCTGAGGAATTTTGGAAATCTTATGTATTAAGATGAAGTAGCTTACATGATGTTTCCCCTACATAACCGCCGGTCTCTCTCTCTCTCTCTCTCTCTCTTGGGGAAGGGGGGTTCAACCCAGGTGTTTTGGTTCTGCTCAAAGGCGAAACCAGTGAACAATAGCTCCCCATTATATTCCAGTGCAAATAGAAACTAAAACTAGTTTTGTCTCTATGAAAGATTTCAGTAAAAATAGCAATATACTGTACAGTGGCGTAGTAAGAGGGTGGGAGTGGAGTTGCAACCTTCTCGTGCATCAGTTTTTGGGAGGGTGGCAAAATTGCATTCTGAGTATATAATCAACGTTCCCATTTTACTTTTTGACGGTGTGGGTAGCTAATGCAAAGTATCTGCAACAGGTGTAAAAACAGTAAAAATTATTATGCAGTATTTGCATAGCCAGATATTCCCTACACTACATCCACAATTACCAGTGGCTGCCAGAGCCAGTGGGCGGCGCCACGCACGGTGACCAATGTTCATTTCGCTTCTTCTGTTGCTATCCTGACCTCCACACAGCTCACACCTCAATATTCATTACGCCTATTAAATTCATAATTTACGTGCAATACAATGTTCCGTGATACATTCCCAGCCAAAATTTGCTGGACTTTGTCTTGGTGTTTCACAAACTATCAGATTTCGGTTGTGATGCATTGTCCACACTGTATGTGTGTGTGTGTGTGTGTGTGTGTCTTGGTGTGGGTGTGTCTGGGTGTGGGTGTGGGTGTGTAATCACTTGAAACTCCTTGTTTGGCATAAGGGCGATAATTATAGAGTAAGGGCATTGGAAATGAGACTGTTTTGGAATGTGTGTGGCGTGCGCAAATTAGGTTGAATAAAGAATATTATAATTTGAGAAATCCTTGGTGTGAGAAAGTTTGTTGATAACATTTATAGTTGGTTTGGTCATGAAGACAGAATGTATCTTGATAAGGTGGTGAAAAAGTAAATTCGACTTTAAAACTGAGCGGTTTGGATGTTGTAGTCGTTGTTGTTGCAACCCCAGATTCATCTCGTTGCGATCTCATTGGAAAACAGAAGCTTCTACCGGACGCTTCCATAAGTATTTGACTGATGCTATATTGAAAGACTGTGTTCCAATAGTGTTGTGCATGTGGTGAATAAATGTGTCGCGGTGTGGGGGGCTGCCATGCAGTGTGGGCAAAGTAACTTGTCTGAGTTGTATTTTGTGTTGTTACCGTAGCAGGGAACAGTGGTAACCACATCTCAGTCTGACACTATTTTTTTTTTTTTTTTGAGGCGAAGATGCACTTGACAGGTTGGTGATGATTGGGTGAATGCGACATGCCCGAATAACATCGTTGTATATCAAATAATTACCAAGTATTGTGACATTACTTGGTAATTATTTGAGATACAAGGATGTTGTTAGGACATGTTGCATTCAGCCAATCATCATCAACCTGTCAAGTGCATCTTCGCCTCAATAGAAAAAAAAGACAGTATGGGCGTGCTCTTGTCTCTGGGTAGGGTACTTTCTGAGGCGTGTATGTCTTGTGGTAGTTCACGAAGGATGTTATATGGTTGTAGGGTTTGGATGGCTAAGGTGGGTAATGGCTATGTGTTTATGCAGTGTCTATGATTTCTAGTGTTGCATGATCTGTGATTTGTATTGTTTGGTGGAGAAAGGGGTATGTTGTCGAGATACTCTGTGTAATGTTGGGCAGTTGTTTTGTTTATTTTTGGATGGCGGTGATGCAACATGAAGTTGCAAGGGTGGGATGGGTATTGAACGGAAGCAATTAACTGTCTCGTATTCATATGACCTTTGAAAATATTTTTGCTTCTTGATGAAAGTGATCTATAATTATGATTTTGATGCATACTGTACTTATTCTTATGGCTTTGCTTACTGTTTCATGAGGCTCATCCATGTCGGATTCATGTCAGACCAAAGTATGCGGATTACACACACTTTCCAGGTTTAATACACAGTGGGCTGAGTTATAATCTTTTGTTCCCTTTAGCTCTGCTGACTCCCTTCGGCCTCTCTCTCTCTCTCTCTCTCTCTCTCTCTCTCTCTCCACACACACACACACACACACACACACACACACACACACACACACACACACACACACACACATCACTGTTCCTCTGAATTCTCTTATTGCATCTCTCTCCCATTATGACTGAAACGAAGCACCAGCCTTGACCCATCCTCTCACCCATTCTGTACTGCAACTGTTAACTAGTAATCTGCCTATCTTGTATACGACTGGTTATTTGTTGAAATGTCTTAGCATGTCTTTTTCCATTGCACAATGCCCCATTATTTCAAACGCAGTGTGTCCAGGCATCTCAATGGAATGGATATTTGTGTGTGTACGTTTCTTTGGAAGGAACTGACAGGGTTTTGATTTATGACGTTCACATACAAATAAGTCCTAGTCGTTTTAAGAACGAAATTTCAATTCCCATCTCTTGATGTATAGCTGTTGTTGCTGGTGTAACTCTGGTCTGTCTGGCCAAGCAGAGCCATTAACCACAGCTAAGCAAGAGCCATTAACCACAGCCAAGCAATTGCCTCTGCAGGGCTGTCCCGTGCAGTGATGGGGTGAAACTAGGATATCTGGCTTTGAGCTGCATTTAGTCTTGCTACGCCACTGGCTTTATAGGCAGCAGTTGGCTTATTACAACTGTTGCCCTCGTAACAAGATTTTCATGCCATATAATTTATTTTAACACAAGTATACATACTCGTAATGTTTTTCCAAACTACTCTTTCGGCGTTGGTTTTTATTAGTGCCATATTTACTAATACCGAAAACTTTCATGATAGAAAGGAAGGGAGCCCCTCGAAGAACCACCCAGGCTGAAGATGCTGCTATTGTCGCAGCAGCAGAGGCAACTCCCTTTACGAACGAGGTGGCCATAAGGGACAATCTTCAGTTAGTGGTGGCTCAGCTGACTGTCAGGCGAAGGCTGCATGACGCTGGTATAGACCATAGAATTCCAGCAATGAAAGAACGCCTGACACAACAGCACAGAGAGGAGAGATTAGCCTTTGCTCAACGCTGCTCCCAGGAAAAGTTAGACTTTTGGTCGTGAGTCATCTTCACGCATGTGTTTCTCCTCCACCTCGCATGGCAGGGTTCATTGCTGGAGGAGAAACTACACCAGGTATATATTACCATTTTTATTACTGATAAAATTGCGTACTCTGCCCCCCTCCAGGCTCTGTGTTTCAGTCATCTGTTTCCGGTCCACCTCTCTGTTACAATAAGTAACCAATATTCAGACTTTCACGTATGGAATAGGCCAATATTGAAGCTGTCTTCCGCAGTCTGCATACCCCTCCGTCCATGATTTCCAGTCTTTTAAAGGCACTATGACAAGGCATCTAAAATAGTCAGGGTCCCTTATTTTGGTCTTATTCTGTTCATATTGTCCTGGAAAAAGATATTATTCCTTCTATTTTTGGCCATAAAGACATTAGTGTCAAGAAAACTTGTGATCAGTTCTAAATAATATAAGGTCAGGGGGACATGTCATCAACTAGTATTGTCTAATGGCTGCAACAATAATAATATCACACAGATACGAGAGGGTCAACATTTGTAAGGAGGCACGATCGGGTCACGTTACCTGTAACATCTGGGGATACCTAACTCTATATGGCCTGGGAGACGTTCAGCATCGAGGGGCGTTTTACTGCTGACCAGTATGTCCATATCCTGGAGGAACATTTCCTGCCATCTTTACGCGCAAAGGGTTTCCCGTTCCCAGATGAGCCTATTATTTTCATACATGACCGGTGCCCCATCCACAGTGCACGTGTAGTACAGCTCTTAGACTGGCCCCCCAAAGGGGCCGATCTAAATGTAATGGAACATGTTTGGGCTGAAATGGTTAATACCTCGCAGCCAGGAGACGAGAGGACAAGTAAATAATGAACTCCACAACCAAGTAAACGCCCAGTGGGAACTTTGCCGGAGCAAGCACGACTTCATCCGTGGCCTTGTAAGCACCCTGCCTGACAGGTTGCAAGCAGAGATTGAAAATGAGGGAGGCTGGACCCGATATTGATGTGAAAATTTAGGCAACAGTTATCATTATATTAAGGATATGTATACATATATAAGTAGATAGTTAGATATAATAGAGATATAACAGATAGATAAAATAGATACAATAGTAGATATAATATAGATAGATTTTTTTTTTTTTTTTTTTTTATGTGTCCGACTCTGGGCATAGGCTTCACAGCCTGCTATCAAGGCCCAGCAGTCCTCCTACATACCATACACCTCTACATGTCACCACTTCGGCGCTAACACCCACCGTCCATATTGAATACATGCTAGGGCTGTCTCATACAGGACTGGTGTATTGGTATTAGCGGGGGTATTTTTACGACATGTCGGCGGGTCTTCTGGTAGATCAGTAAAGCCTGATTTAATGAAATTCAAATCCTTAAACTGTTCCCTGCCCCAGCCGGGATTCGAACCTGGGTCCGTAAGGACTGCAGGCCACCTCTCTACCGATTGAGCCACCGCCTTCCCCATAGATATAAAAGATAGATATAATATACATATAAATATAGATATAGATATGATGTAAAGAGTTAGATATGGTATAGATAGATCATCATCATTATCATCCGGACCTCCTTTTCCACCCAAGGGCACGGTGAGGGTATAGGTATAGATATAATATAGATAGATATAGATATAATATATATATTACATATAGGTTACAGGCAGACTGTGAAATCAGTCATTTCGTGAAATGCCTAGTCAACTCGTGAAATGGGTGTAAATTGGGATGGGCTAATTTAGATTAGGTTAATATAGGCTGCGGTTTTGTTAAGCCGAGATAATCTAGGTAAAATTTAGATTAGGTTAGGCTAGGTTCGTTAGGTTAGATTGTTAGATTAATTTAACATAACAGCATTCATCTAAAATAACCTAGCCTAACCTAACCTAATCTAACCTAGCTTTACCTAATCTAACCTAACCTAGATTATCCCAGCCTAACCTAACCGCTGCCTAAATTAACCTAAACTAAACCCATCCCATTTTACACTCATTTCACGATTTGGCTAGGCAGTTCACGAAATGACTGATTTCACAGTCTGCCTGTAACACACACACACACACACACACACACACACACACACACACACACACACACACACATATATATATATATATATATATATATATATATATATATATATATATATATATATATATATAACGTAATCAGCACATCAGCAATGGACCCATGGCACAGTAACTTCCATAACAGACAAATAAGGATGGAGATGACACCCGCCAGCATTTTCTTTCAATATATTTCTCCGAATTTTCGGACACTTCACGTGGCCATCATCAGGGTACATATGTGGGATCCTACCAAAGAGCAATACTCGTTGTACTACAACATATATGGATCTAAAGTTAATCATTTTCTATATACTGTATATGTATTATTAAAATGAAGAAGAAAAAATTATAAACAAACCAAACTTATCAAATCTATAGTCTTCGTATAGTATAAATAAAGACAAGGAAAGGAAACTAGCAAAAATGCACATATAAAATCAATACACAAAAGCAATGCACAAAAAATATAAAGCTCACCAATCGAAAGTAAAGCCCCCCAAGACACTAAGCTGGATAGAGCTCGTAAGGAACTGGTATAACTATGTCAAATGACAGGTCAGACATCGGCAACGTAACAAAGAGTAGTGAACACTGAAGCAGAAACAGAAACCTCATCAAACCACTAAGTATTGTTTACAATATTTAGTTCCGGAACAAGCTTTTTAATTAACAGTTTTTCTCCCAATAATGCATCTCTGTGTATGTAGGTTTTCTATAGACCCCAGTAACTAACCCACTACCAGACTTTGTCATTTTTGGACATTCTTATTACAAAGTCTGGTAGTGGGTTAGTTACTGGGGTCTATAGAAAACCTACATACACAGGTCTTGGATTAAGTTGGTTTAGTTTTTGCCCTCGGATCTACAAGATTAATTCAGTCAAAACCTTGCTAAATAGGGCCTATGATATCTGCTCCAGCTATATGACTTTTCATGAGGAAATATGTAAATTAAGAAGCTATTTTGTAAGTAACAACTATAAGCAAGAATTGTTTGACTGTATTCTTAAGAAATTTCTTAGCAACAGGCTGTCACAGGACTATAGAAAGAAATGTGATGTACCTAAGTTGGTGAAATATGTTAAGATGCCATTTTATGGTAAAATTAGTTATGAGTATCGTAAGTTAGTTATGAACATTTTAAGAAATAGTTTCCCTGCCGTAAATTTTAGGATTATCTTTACCAACGATTTCAGAATAGGATCTTTTTTCAACTTTAAGGATCGTGTGCCGGACCCTCTGTGCTCGAATATTGTTTACAAGTTCACTTGTCCTAGTTGTCAGGCTAGGTATGTGGGGTGCTCTAGTAGGGCATTCCGAATACGAGTATTCGAACACATTGGGAAAAGTTACAGGTCTGGAAAGTTTTTGTATAAGATGTCCTTCTCTGCTGTTAGGGATCATTCACTGAACAATGATCACCCTTTCACGCTGAATGATTTTCAAATTATTGGTAGGTTTGGGACTCACGGGGATGCATTATTGGGAGAAAAACTGTTAATTAAAAAGCTTGTTCCGGAACTAAATATTGTAAACAATACTTAGTGGTTTGATGAGGTTTCTGTTTCTGCTTGTGTTCACTACTCTTTGTTACGTTGCCGATGTCTGACCTGTCATTTGACATAGTTATACCAGTTCCTTACGAGCTCTATCCAGCTTAGTGTCTTGGGGGCTTTACTTCCGATTGGTGAGCTTTATATTTTTTGTGCATTGCTTTTGTGTATTGATTTTATATGTGCATTTTTGCTAGTTTCCTTTTCTTGTCTTTATTTATACTATGCGAAGACTATAGATTTGATAAGTTTGATTTATGTTAGTTTATAATTTTTTCTTCTTCATTTTAATAATACATATACAGTATATAGAAAATGATTAACTTTAGATCCATATATGTTGTAGTACAACGAGTATTGCTCTTTGGTAGGATCCCACATATGTACCCTGATGATGGCCACGTGAAACATCCGAAAATTCGGAGAAATATATTGAAAAAAAATGCTGGCGGGTGTCATCTCCATCCTTATTTGTATGTATATATATATATATATATATATATATATATATATATATATATATATATGGTTCTGTTGAATAAAAAATAGAAATAAAAATAAAATTGTCTATTTTTGTTTGAAAACATCCGTATAATTAGCCTTATATATAATCCATCGCCTACCACACGTAATAAATATAATGTTTCTTGCTCCTCCCACACAAACAGGACGGATGAAGTAAACTATTTCAATGTCTTTTCCTCCATATGCGATTTGTTAATGCGTCAGTGGTCGCGGCGGCGGCGGTGGTGGTGGATTGTGGGTGTTGGTGGCTGGCGGCGTTGGTGGGGGGTGGTGGTGGGTGGTTGTGGTGGGTGGCAGGTGGCGGAGACGGTGATGGTGATGACTTGTTATTGTTGTTGTTCTTTTGTTTGTGTTTGAATGCGTTTGTGTGTGTGTGTGTGTGTGTGTGTGTGTGTGTGTGTGTGTGTGTGTGTGTGTGTGTGTGTGTGTGTGTGTGTGTTTCAGTGGGAGAATAGTCAACTCATAAATCACTTACTGATTTATATCAGACTTCTTCATTTCCCTCTTTATGTTTTGTAACTTATTTGTATACATATTGTCATCACAACCGCATAATGTCCACGTATTTTCTTCATGAATGTAATAATACTTGCCAGTATCTATATAAATATCCTTTTCATCTCAGATTTCGCTTTTGTCGTGTGACTGAAACTGTACCGGTACTTGATGCTCTGTCTGTGGTGGCGAGAGGTTCGGGTAATAACATGTCCACAAAGAGCGGACCGAGGCTTGTGCCTTCCACTTTGGGTGTAGTACAAACTTCTGAACGGAGCTATACATACATAGCCGAACTGAGATATACAATTTATAAAGATTACATGGTTGGTCATATACACCGTTTTATGTTCACGAAGGTAATAAAAAAATCAAGTTTCCGTAGCTTTGACATGATCTGTTTTGTTTCTCGGGTTTTGAGATTAATTTTTAAATTTAGATGGATCTCTTGTCATTTTTCAAAATATGTCAGCCGTGACTGTAAGGCTAAAAAGTAATGCCAATTGTCACTTAGTTACGGTGGATCACATCCACTTTTGGAGTAGTTCAAAACTATTTTACTGGAGTGATCGTTATTTAATCATTTTTGGGCGAAATCGCTGAAAATGGAACGTCCACAAATGGTGAAAAATTCACATTTAAGAAACATATAACAAGAAATTGACTTAAAGAGAGCTCTCATCTGAGAGTTTAAGAAGAATTAGTTTCAATTGACGAGGGGGTCACCAAAACAAGAGAAATTTCGAAAGAGTATTCTTTTCAATCTGCAGTACTTTAAAAGTACGTCGAGAATATTGATTGTGTAAAAATAAAATTGCACAATATAACTTTTCTTGTTACACCGTGTCACAAATCAGAGGTAAAATCTCTCAAAACTGTGACACCTCAAGAAGGAATATTGTTAAAGTTTTGACTCTCACCTAGAAATGTATACGAGAAAGAATAAACATCCCAATACCGAGACTATATAATTAATTGCCATTCATAACTTTATTCCTCATCTAGGTAGACATATCGTGCATTACAGCTACAAAATATGATGGTTCAAGAAACAGTGAATGAACTGTATTATTATCGTCCAGAGAATGTTTGGATTTTTACGTTAGGAAGAGGGTCATTTGTGACTTTTTTCATTTGTAGTGGAATCTACACACAAAAAAAAATGGTCAACTTTTCTCGTTACGGGAAAAGATTCCACTTTAGCCGTAGTTAGAGACTATTATATTTGAGCGATTCTAAAAACCGCTTAATGGAGTGTGAAATGACAAAACATGCAATCAAATGTGCCCTATATTAGGTTGGAAATACTCCCAACTGATCTACAAATCAGAAAACAGTTCAGAGGGTGCGAGAATGCCGTGTCGGAAAAAAAAATCAGTAACAAAACAAATGGAGGTAAAAAGTAGGATGATAATGATTCACAGGTACAGAAGGTTTGCTTTTGACGGATGTAATTCCAATGAGTTTCGTTTAATAAGAGACATGTATACATCATGCAAATTTAGAGATATAGCGGATATTATTTTCATATGTATCACTACGTTTTAAAGTGGAATCGAACCTCCAGATCTAATTTTAAAAATGGAATATTTTCCCGGAATCACGGTTAGTATGAATCATTGTCCATATTTACCAAGATCAAATCACTCCCAAGGGTAAGAAATCTTTTAAAAGGAATTTGTCTATCAGATCTATATTATTAGGAAAAAGTAAATACATAACTACTGAGATATGCAGTTTAGAAACATTACTTGGTTACCCATATACGCAGTTTCTTTGTTCATAACGGGTCTTTAAAAAATCACGTTGCCGGAACATCGACCAGAATTGTTGTCTCATGTTGAGATTTGATGGATCTTTAGTTTTCATGAGATCAGTCAATTTCATTTTTTAAAAATCATCTTATCCCTGAGTTGAGGCAAAAAAGTAGTAACAATTGTGAACTTGTCACGGCTGATAGCAACCGCTTTAAGGGTATTTCCAAACTACTTTATTTGAGTGATGTCTGTGTAAACGCATTTTTGGGCGAAATCGATATATATATTGTTACGGAACAGAGAAGTGAGAATACTAAAAATCACTACTGTCCCGTAAAGTTCCAGGTTCAAAACAAAAAGTTAGGTAAAATTACAAGTCAAAGTTTAATGCTCAAACTAACAAAACATTCAGGACTCATAAGGATAATGTAATGGCAAAAAACAGGTTAAATATATGGTTAACTGCAATAGCCTCTATTAACACGCAATTAGCAAGTGTAAATTTATCTAAGTCAGCCCTGTTAAAATGAGATACCAGATAATACTCAGTGAATGCAAGATATATTGTTACAGATACAAAATATTATCAAAAATGACATAAAAGCACATGAATCACAAAAACCTCACTAGGCCTACGAATTAACACCTTATGCTACACAGTACAAGAAAAAATGCAACAACACTTATACTCAAGTTACACAGCTGCTAGATGGTTGGAGACTTCCTGGGCACTCACAATAATAGTAACTGTACAGGGGAGGACAGAGATGTGAACAAAATGAGGAGTAGATCTAAGTGGCAATAATGTAGAGACTGAGCTCATTACATAGGGGCCGGCAGAGCTTGATACAACTTGTAAGAAGGACGCGCAAAGGAAGCCATGGGGACAAAGAGTTGACAATCCCGCTCTGAACAACAGAAAGAACGACTTACTCTACTATAACGGTAGAAGGGGGGAGTGAGGTAGAACACGCTCGTGATCAAACAGGCAGCACACTGTACGTTAGAATTACTCAAAGGATGATGAAATCATAGGCTATGTAACACCTCCCCACAAAGAAAAAAGAAATTTACAAAGGAAATTTCTTATTACTCTAAAACAATCTGTCTAAAGTCTAGATAAGCAATCTGCAATAACATTTTCTTTCCCCTTGACGTTGTATGTCTAATGAATACTCCTGAAGAAGTAGACTCCATCTTGTCAATCTCTGATTTTTATCTTTAAACCTACTAAGGAATTTCAGTGGGTTATGATCGGTATAAATGACTATGGGGTGAAAACCAGAACACAAATAAAATGAAAAATGCTGTAAACCCAAAATCAAGGCCAAAAGCTCTTTCTCAATAGTTGAGTAGTTCTTTTGAGGTGGAGTGAACTTCTTACTGTAATAAGATAGAGGGTGTTCAATACCCTGATCATCCTCTTGCAGCAAAAGAGCCCCAGCTCCTGTATCACTTGCGTGAACAGCCATCTTAAAAGGCTTAACAAAATTTGGAGTAGCGAGCACTGGCTGACTCAATAGGATAGCTTTAAGTTTGTTCAAAGAGGATTCACAGTTATCGGTCCAGACAAATTTAACTCCCTTTTTCAGTAGGTCTGTACCTGTAAGTGGTGATACAAGAATTGAAAAGTTAAGAACAAATCTCCTGTAATAACCTACCATTCCCAAAAATCTTTGTAGCTCTTTCCTACTTTTAAGTCTGGGAAGATCACTTATAACCTGAACCTTAGCTCCTGGTGGTGCAACATGTCCATCACCAATTACGCACCCAAGGTACTGAACTTTAGCTTGACCAAACTCACACTTTGATAAATTAGCTACAAGATTAGCCTGAACCAAACGCTCAAGAAATTTACTGACATGGCATAGGTGATATTTCCAGTTGTCACTGAAGATTAATACATCAATATAAACAACACACCCTGCCAAACCCTCTGTTACAACATTCATGAGCTTCTGAAATGTGGCTGGTGCATTCTTCATACCATATGGCATTAAGGAACATACAAAACTCTTTCCTAGTGTTACAAAACATGAGATCTCCCTAGCACGTTCAGTCATAAGTACTTGCCAGTATCCCTTTAACAAATCAAACTTACTTATGTACCTAGCCTTTCCGATCTTGTCTATGCAATCTTCCACGCGAGGGAGACGGTAAGTGTCTGTTTTGGTTATCTGATTAACACGTCTGTAGTCGATGCAAAGCCGCTGTGACCCACCTGGCTTATGGACTAGAGTGACAGGAGAACTCCACTCGCTCTGACAGGGCTCAATCATCTTGTGGTCCAACAGGTAGCCAAGCTCCTTCTGGATGAGAGGAACTTTCACTGAGTTCACACGGTAAGGAGGCAATTTAATTGGCTTTGCGTCTCCAACATCGACATCATGCATCAACACAGTGGTTCTTCCTGGAGTAGCACGAAACACTTGCTGGTACTCCTGCAGTAATGCCGAAAACTCCTGCCTTTCCTCGGGAGGTAGATGAGAAAGCTTAGTCTGGAGATCATTCATGATATCAGGATTCTTCCCCAAACTATCACTCAGGCTCTTGAAGAAGTCTTAGGAAGAGGGCCCACAATATCCACCAACACACGGGTGAAAGGCGCCTCAAAAGGAGGAATGGGAACTAGAGGTGCAACCTTTTCGGTCTGATTACACTTCCCCACAACTTGACACGTGTGACAACACTTACAATACCAGGAAACATCCCTGGAGATACCTGGCCAGTAGAAGTGTTTCAAAATGCGTGCCACAGTCTTCCTCACTCCAAGGTGTCCTGCCAAACTGGAATCATGAGCCACTCTAATGATATCCTGCCTACAAACACGAGGGATGACAACTTGATGTACAACCTCCCATTCACAGTCGGCTGATGCTGTTGGGGGTCTCCACTTCCTCATAAGTACTCCTGACTTTATATAATAACAAGTAGAAGCACCAGCTGACTCTTCCTCACTGCAAGCAGAGTTAACTAGACTTTTCAACTCAGGGTCAGCAACCTGCAACTCAACCAACTCTTGACGAGACAAATTATCAACACTACGCAGTACTGCCTCATCTGATGAGTGGTTCAAATTAGCAAGAAAAGTGTCAGCTAGGATAACATCATCATTATCCTCTAAATCACCAGTAACTTTAGACTTAGCCCTAGTGACAGCACATGCAGGGAACACATCAGGGACATCACAATCCTGGGTAGCAGCCACTGGCTCACTAGACAACTGAGGAGCTGGACTTACTTGACCCCCACCAATATCATTTCCAAGAAAGTTACACCTGACATTGGGAGTGTCTCAACCAACCCAACCATAACGGAACCATTAACAAAACCAGACTAAATTCACTCTGCACAGAGGGACAGAGAAGTAATTATTCCCTACACCTTGTAAGATTAGTTTCATCAGAGGAATTAACATTAGAGCCTAGAACACTGGTCAGCATAAGGGATTGGCAAGCACCTGTATCACGATATATTTTAACTGATTTCCTGTCATTATTGTCCAGAGGACTGACAAAACCATCAGACAGGAAATTAGCACATGAACTCTTGAGAGTGTCACCCACGTTACTGCTCAAAAGAGGAGCTCCATCATGAGAATTTAAGTTACCCCTCAAAGCAGGTTCAGTTAACTCAGTGAAAGAATTCTGGGAACTCTCAAGGGTGGACACTAGACCAATTGACTGAATATTTAAAGACTCCTTTTTGTTCACATCACGCTGTCTCCTGAAACATTTCTCCGTAGTATGACCAAGCTTACTACAATAAGTACATTTACTTTTCTGAATTCTAGATGTGGAGCTGGTATTTACTTCCTGAGAAACATCATCTTTATTCTCTTTCCTGTTACCTGTACTCTGAGTAGAGGCAACGTACTTACTCTCAGCTTTCCCTTTTTCTTTAGAATATCTCTTGTTAGTGAGAACATATTCATCAGCTAAAACTGCAGCATCAGACAAATTATCTATTCCTTTCTCATCAAGATATAGGCTTACATCTTTATAAATACACCTCTTGACGTCCTCCAGCAAAATCATCTGCTTAAATTTTCCAAAATCAGAATCTCCATTCTTAGAATTTAACCACTGCTCTAACAGATCTTCTTTGATTTTTGCATACCCAACATGGGATTGCTTGTCTTGCTTATAAGTTGTCCTAAATTTTACTCTATAGGATTCAGGAACAAGGTCATAGGCCTTAAGAATCAAGCTCTTAACTACATCATAATTATCAGATTAATCCTGAGGCAATGATGCATAAGTTACTTGAGCTTTATCGGTGAGAACAGTTTGAAGGAGTACTAGCCAATACTTTTTGGGCCAATTAAAACCCGTAGCTACCCTCTCAATCAACTGAAAATACTTTATCAGATTCATTAAAAGGAGAGACAAGTTTAACATTTTTAGGCACATCAAAATCATCAGAGCTAGATTATCCAGTTCCACCTTGTTTCATGCGATACTCATGGTCTGCCTGAATCCTAGCAATTTCAACTTGTGCTTCAGCCTCCTTAGCACGAGCCTGAAACTCAGCCTCCTTAGCATGAGACTCCGCCTTCTTAGCCTGAGACTCAGCCTCCTTACCACGTGCTTGAAATTCAGCTTCCTTCACACGAGCCTCCTGCAGGGCTAGCTGTAACTTAGCTATTTCAATCTGCGTTTGCTCATCTGGAGGAGTTACATTAAACAAGCTTTCATTAATCATGTCAACAATTTGATCTTTAGAATGATGAGAGCGAACAGCAATTCCCAATTGTTGAGCAACAAAAGTTCATTCTTTGTTCTGTTTTCTACATCACACACTGTTTGCACATTTGACGAAAAATCTTTGGCTTCATCAAGCGTAGTAATAGTAGACATCATGAATTAATCACAGTCACAAAATATCGAGCAATATCCTTATGATAATATCCTGAATATCCTGATAAGTGGTCGCCAAATTTACGTTACGGAACAGACAAAGATAATGTACACTTTAAGTGAGAATACTAAAAATCACTACTGTCCCGTAAAGTTCCAGGTTAAAAAAAAGTTAGGTAAAATTACAAGTCAAAGTTTAATGCTCAAACTAACAACTAAACATTCAGGACTCATAAGGATAATGTAATGGCAAAAAACAGGTTAAATATATGGTTAACTGCAATAGCCTCTATTAACACGAAATTAGCAAGTGTAAATTTATCTAAGTCAGCCCTGTTAAAATGAGATACCAGATAATACTCAGTGAATGCAATATATATTGTTACAGATACAAAATATTATCAAAAATGACTGACATAAAAACACATGAATCACAAAAACCTCACTAGGCCTACGAATTAACACCTTATGCTACACAGTACAAGAAAAAATGCAACAACACATACTCAAATTACACAGCTGCTAGATGGTTGGAGACTTCCTGGGCACTCACAATAATAATAACTGTACAGGGGAGGACAGAGATGTGAACAAAATGAGGAGTAGATCTAAGTGGCAATAATGTAGAGACTGAGCTCATTATATAAGGGCCGGCAGAGCTTGATACAACTTGTAAGAAGGACGCGCAAATGAAGCCATGGGGACAAAGAGTTGACAATCCCGCTCTGAACAACAGAAAGAACGACTTACTCTACTATAACGGTAGAAGGAGGGAGTGAGGTAGAACACGCTCGTGATCAAACAGGCAGCACACTGTACGTTAGAATTACACAAAGGATGATGAAATCATAGGCTATGTAGCAATATATATATATATATATATATATATATATATATATATATATATATATATATATATATATATATATATATATATATATATAGAACCCACAAATTTACCCAAATTCATTGGGGTAAGCATCGAATTCTATCTTTAACTTAGGATACATTTCTAGGGTGTAAAATTAAAAAAAAACGCATATTGGAAACATGTAACAAGCAACCTATTGGCATTAACAGAGAGCTGGCATCTGCGGGTTTAAGAAGAGCAAGATACAAAATGTCACTGGGGTCACCGACAGATGTCAGAAAATTCGAATGACTTCTCTTTTATATCTGTAGAAGAACTTTAAAATTACATCGAATATAAGAAATAAGTAAATAAGTAAATATATGCTCAATATGAATTTTCGTGTTACACCATAAGCAACATTATCTTTCAAAACTGAGATACATCGTGAGATGAAATATTGGTGAGCTTTTGACTGTCCCATATAGATATAGAGAAAATGGGAGAAATGGAGTTCCCCCGAGCTAAGCCCTGTATTGGACTATATAGCCCCGCTAGGGTTACAGGAGCGAGCTACCACTCCCGGCACGGCAGCCCGGGCGAGGCTCGAACTCGCAATCCCCCGATTACGAGTCCAGCGCGCTACCACTGTGCTACCGCGCCCCCCATATAGATATAGAGGCTAAAGCATAAATGCTATCACAATACTGAGATTATTTAATCACCATTCATAGCCTTATTCCTCCTCTCCCGAGACATATAGTGCAAGACAGATACATAAAATGAAGGTTGAAGGAGAAATGAATGAACTGTATTGCTATAGTCTGGTGATTTTTTGGATTTTCACGTTAGGGGGAGGGTCATTTGTGATTATCTTCGTTTCTAGTGGTAAATTCAGATAAAACAGAATGGTCAGGTTGTGTTGTTACGATAAAGGCATATGATTATACCGACATTATGTAATTAATCACCATTCATAGCCTTATTCTTCCTCTCCCCAGACGTATATTGCATGACAGATACAAAAAATCAGGGTTGGATGAGAAATGAATGAACTTTACTGCTATCGTCATCTGTGACTTTTCCATTTGTAGTGGTAACTCCAGATAAAACAAAATGGTCAGGTTGTGTAGTTACGATAAAGGCATAAGATTAGCAATAGTTGGCTATCACCAACCCCCTCCCAGCACAGATGTCCACTAACGCACTGCCATTCTCATCTATCGCAGCAGGCACACCCCACTCATCCACTATGCCATCCACCTTCACATTTCCTACTTTACCATTCATATCACCGATCAAAAACACTCTCTCATTCCTTCCAAACTTTTCCATGCACGATTCAACATTTGTCCATAACTCTTCACTCACTCTTCTAGCACGCTCTTGGGTTGGCGCATACACACACACAATCGCCCACATTTGTATTCCAACTTTCAACTTTACCCACACAATCTTTGACCCAACTGATCCATACTGTCTTATGCTTTTCTTCCATCTTTTACTCACAACTATACATACTCCCTCTCATTCTCACCTACTCCTGCACATATACCCCATCCATACTTCCATTCTCTCACACTTTCTCCTCTCCATATTTTCAGTCATTCCTCATACATCCACATTTGCACCCTTAAGCACCTGGACTCTCTCTCTCTCTTTCACATCATTATTCGCTCCTCTTACATTCCACATAGCCATTACCAAGTCCTTTGTCCGGTCCTGGGTCGTCATCGTTTGGTCAGTCCTTGTCCGAGGCTTCTTGTTTAAATTTTTAGTTAGTTGTTTCCCGGGGAGGGGTACTAACCCTCCGCCAACACTTTTAGTCGCCTTTTACGACAAGCAGGGATACTGGGGGAGTATTCTTGAAAAAAAAAAAAAACTATGAAAATCATATGAAGTAGAGAGAGAGAGAGAGAGACAGACAGAGACAGAGACAGAGAGAGAGACAGACAGAGAATGGGAGTAGAATGAGGGAGAGTAGAAGAGAGCATAAGCAAGAAGACAGAAGGGCCGATGAGATTCGCTATGAACTCGTTCCATATTATCCAGTAACCCGCCACCATTCCCACATCAGTGTACAGTAGTTTCATTATGTATATATATATATATATATATATATATATATATATATATATATATATATATATATATATATATATATATATATATAATTTTCATCTTTTGTTTCATTATCTGACTACCTATGCTACGCATACCTTTAATCTGTATGGCCCCCCGCCGTTCATCTTCCTTCACCTCTCTCCCAACCCCACATCCCACCACGCCATCTGTTTGCGATACTATGCACCTGTGTCCATTGCTTCGCATTCACGAGTCTGAATCTCAGAGATGATAGAGCGACAGGGGAGACGAGCGAACTTTTGCCGTTGACTGTACTTCCACAAATGTACTCAATATTTATTGGGAGACTCATCCAATTATTTCCAAAACTGAGAATACATTTCTTAAGGTGAAAAAAAAAAAAAAAAACGTAAGAAACCGATTGGCAAATGACTTTGGGGTCACTGTTAAATGCCAGAAAATTCAAATGATTAATTTTTATTTCTGTTGAAGAATAACTTTAAAATAACATCGAACCTACTGTAGAATATAAAAATGAAACATCAATAAGCAACAATATGTGCAATATGAATTTTCGTGTTTCACAATAAGCAACATTTCCTAAGTTAAAATCTCTCAAAAGTGAGATACCTCGTGAGAAGGAATATTGGAAAGCTTTTGACTCTCACCAATAGATATAGAGGAGAAACCATAAACTAAATCGCAATACCGAGATTATGTAATTAATCACCAATGATAGTTTTATTCCTCCTCTCCACAGATATATAGCGCATGACGGCTACAGAAGTGGGAGGTTGAAGGAGAAATGAATCAGGTTTATTGCTAGAGTTTGGAGATGTTTTGGATTTTTACGTTTGGAAAATGGAAATTTTCACTTTTTTAATTTGCAGTGGTAACTTCAGATACGACAAAATGGTAGAATTGTGTAGTTACGGTAAAAGCATGAGTTTAGTAATAAACTATTACTAAATTCATGCTTTAGTAATAAACTATTACTAAATTCATGCTTTAGTAAAAAACTGTTACTAAATTCATGCTTTTACCGTAACTACGCAACTACGTAACTACGATTATACTTGAGCGATTCAAAAAAAAGCATAATGGAGGCCGAAAAGCTCCAATTATGCAGCTTCGACAAATGTGCTTCAAATCATGTGGGAAACTACCAATTTTATGAAAAAAACAGAAAGTATATGCCATGATTAAAAAAATTCCTTGTCGATAAAAAAAAAATATCAGTAACAAACCTAAATGAGGAAACACGCAGGATGCACTGGTTAAAAGGAAAGTAAGGCTGACATTTGAGGGTTTTAACTCCAAAGAGATTCGTTCAATTAGAGACGTATATATAACTCGGAAATGTAAAGATAAAGCGGATATTATTATTATTTGCATAAATAGAATGAAAAGTGACAACTTCAGCCTCCTGACCAAGTTTAAATCATAGAATATTTTCCCAGTACGACGGTTTGGTTGGTAAAATCTTTCCGAAAGTCTTTTAAGAACATTGTCGGTATTAATTATCAGATATACATTACCATATAAAGGGAAATACATTGCCGAACTGAGATATACAATTTATGAAGATTACTTGGTTGGTCATATACGCAGTTTTAATGTTCATGATTGGGCTAAAAAAAAAAAAAAATCAAGTAGAAGAACCTTCTACATGATCTGTGGTTTTTCTTGTCTTGAGATTAACTGGATTTTTAATTTTAGATGAATCTCGTCATTATTCAAAATTCATTTTAGCCGTGACTTCTAAAAACCGCATATAGAGAGCAATAACACTAAATATGCAACTTCTTCAAATGTTCTCTATTTTAGATGGGAAACATTCCCAACTGTTTCAAAAATCAGAGAACATTTCAGGCGGTGCGAGAATTCCCTGTCGGAAAACAAATCATTAAAAAAAAAAAAAAAAAGGGAGGTAGAGATGGCGAGCATTTCACGGATGTAATTCTAGTTTCGACTGATTAGAGACGTATTTACATCTTGTAAATTTAGAGATGGAGCGAATATTATTTTTACTTCCATCACTAGGTTTTAAACTGTAATCTTGAGCCTTCTGATCAAATATAAAAAATGGAATTTTTTCCTAGTATGACCGTTCATGTGAAGTCATTACTCATATTTTCGAAAATAAAATCACTCCCAAGGTCAAACAATCGTTTAAAAGTAAATTGTCTAATATCAGATACTAAGAAAAAGTAAATACATAACCGTACTGAGATATGCAGTTTATAAACATTACTAGACTACCCATATACCCAGTTTCATTGTTCATAACAGGTCTTTAAAAAATCACCTTGCAAGAACGTCGACCTGAACTGTTGTGTCTATCGTGTTGGTATTTGATGGTTCTTTAATTTTCCTGAGATTTGTCCCATTCATTTCTTAAAATTCTATTTATTCCTGAGTTTAGGCTGAAAAGTAGTAACAACAGTGAACTAGTCACGGCTGATAGCATCAGCTATAAGGATATTTACAAACTAATTTATTTGATTAATGTCTGTGTAAAAGCTTTTTTGGCGAAATCGCTTTAATATGTAACATCCACAAATGTTCACAATACTGATTTGGAGACGCATCCAATTATTTCCAAAACTGAGAATACATTTCTTGGAGTAAAAAAAAAAAAAAAAAAAAAAAGGAAAAAAAAGGAAAAATGTAACATGAAACAGATTGGTGCTGAGAGTTGGCAACTGGGGATTTCAGAAAAGCAAGATTCAAATGACATTGGGATCACCGAAAGATGCCAGAAAATTCGAATGAGTATTCTTTTTTGTTGTTGTAGAACTTTAAAATTATATCGAACCATAAGCAACATATCCTTAGTTAAAATCCCTCAAAACTGATACCTCGAGAAGGAATATTGGTAAGCTTTTTACCCTCACCAATAGATGTAGAGGAGATAGCAAAAACTATCGCAATACGGAGATTATGTACCATTTATAGATTTATTCCTTCTCTCCTCAGAAATATAGTGCATGACGGCTACAGGAAAGGATGGTTGAATGAGAAATGAATGAACTTTATTGCTATCGTCCGGGGATTTTTTGGATTCTTACGTTAGGAAGATTGTCATTTGTCACCTTTTTCATTTGTAGTGGTAACTTCAGATACAACAAAACGGTTGTGTTTTTACAGTAAAAGAATTTTAGTAATTGTTAAAACCGATTATAATTGAGCGATTCTAAAAACAGCATAATTTAGTACGTAAAGCTCTAAATATGTAGCTTCTACGAATGTGCTCCAAATAATGATGGAAACACTCCCAATTTTATTTAAAAAAAAAAAAATCAGAAAACATGTGATGGTTGGAGAATTTCGTGCCCCCCGCCCCCCAAAAAAAAATCTAACATGCCTAAATTAGGTAAAACGTAGGATGCATTGTTTAAAAGGAAGATAAAGCTGACATTTGAGGGTTTTAACCTCAAAGAGATTCGTTTTATTAGAGACGTATAATAACTTGGAAATGTAGAGATGAAGAAATTATTATTACAAAATGGTCGTTAAGTTTAGTAATAGTTAAAAACTATTTTAAATGAGTGATTCAAAAAATCGCATAACGGAGGTCGAAGGACACTAAATATGAAGCTTCTACAAATGCACTCCCAAGTATATAAAATGAAATCAGAAAACACGTGTGATGGTAAGAAAATTCCGTGTCGGAAAAAAAAAAATCGAGAGCCAAAATAAGGTAACAAGTATGATGCATTGGTTAATAGGAAAATAAGGCTGACATTTGAGGGTTTTAACCCCAAAGAGATTCGTTTAATTAGAGCCGTATTTATAACTTGGAAATGTAGAAATAAAGCGGATATTATTTTTATTTGGATAACTAGAATTTAAAGTGACAACTTGAGCTTCATGACAAAATTGAAATAATGGAATATTTTCCCCGTACGAATGTTCCTGTGATATCATTATCCATATTTACCATCGTAAAATCTTTCCGATAGGCAATAAATCGTTCAAGATCATTGTCGGTAATAATTATCAGATATATATTACAAGATAGAAGTAAAAACATCGCCGAACTGAGATATACAGTTTATAAGTATTCCTTGTTTGGTCATGTACCCAGTTTTATTTTTCATGATACGTATAAAAAAAATCGTTGCCGGTGCTTCTACATGATTCTTGTGTTTCTCGTGTTGAGATTAACTTGATTTTCATTTTAGATGAATCTCTTGACATTTTTCAAAATTCATTTTAGCCGTTACTTCAAGGCTAAAAGTAATGCCAATTGTCACATAGTTACGATGGATCGCAACCGCTTTTGGAGTAGTTCAAAACTATTTTACTGGAATGATCGTTTTATAAATGTATTTTTAGGTGAAATCGCTGAAAATGCAACGTCCACAAATGTACTCAAAATTGATTGGGAGAAAAACCCAAATTCTGTGGAAACTCGAAAGACATTTTTAACGATGAGAAAATCACATTTATTAACCATCTAACAAGAAACTGATTGACACAAAATGAGCTGGCATCTGAGGGTTTAAGAAGATTAAGTTTCAATTGAGGTGGGGGTCACCGATACGAGAGAAATTTCGAATGAGTTTTCTTTGTAATCTGTAGAACTTTAAAAGTCCTTCGAGATTATTGACAATGTAAAAATAAAAATGCACGATGTAACGATTCTTGTTACACCATAAGCCACATTTCCTGAGGTAAAATCTCTGAAAACTGATACCTTGTTAGAAGGAATATTGATAAGCTTTTGACTCTCACCTAGAAATGTATACGAGAAAGTATAAACACCATCGCTTTACGGAGACTATATAATTAATTACCATTCATAACATTATTCCTCATCTAGGTAGACATATCGTGCATGACAGCTGAAAAATTATGAAGTTTGAACGAATAATGATTGAACTCTTATTATCGTCCGGTGAATGTTTGTAGTTTAACGTTAGGAAGATGGTCATTTGTGATTTTTTCCAATTTTAGTGGTAACCACATAAAAAATGGTCAACTTTCCTTGTCGGTAAAAGAATCCTCTTACCCGTAATTAAAAACTATTATACTTGAGCGATTCTAAAAACACCATAATGGATGTCGAAAACACTAAATATGCAACATCAGCAATTTTTTTTTTTAATGCGAGGAAGAAGGAACCAAAGGCCATGAGCCCGGAATTACAGTTCCCTCCAAGAGAAAAACAAAATACAATAGAGAGCCAAATTCAAGATCCAATCTTTTCGAGATTCCTGGACACACGGAGTTTGAAAGACTGGAGATCATAGGCAGCAGGAAATACAGACAGAGGGAAACAGTTGCAAAGTTGACCTGTTGCATAAATGAAAGACTGGGAGTAACGGTTAGCTCTTGCATTAGAGAGTTGGACAGAAAAGGTATGAGAGTTTCCTGCTAGACGGGTGCTACGCGCCCGTCGTAGAGGTGGAGGAATGCATACAGATAGTTCAGAGGAGCAGTGATCATTAAAGTAGCGATAGAAAAGAAATAAAGATGCAACAGTGCGGCGAAGAGACAGAGGTTGAAGGGAGTCAGTAAGAGGAGGAGAGTTAATGAGACGAAAAGCCTTTGACTCCACCCTATTGAGAAGGGCTGTATGTGGGAAGCCTCCCCATACATGAGTTGTACTCCACAAAGGGGCTGATAAAACCCCTGAATAGAGTCAACAATTGTGCAGGGGTAAAGAAAGACCGGAGTCGGCATAGAACACCCAATCTCTTGGAAGCAGATTTTACGAGACATGTAATATGATCTTTCCAAGATAAGTCCCGAGTAAATGAAACCCCAAGCATTTTCAAGGATGATGCAGGATTATGCTGAATATTATTAAACATTAGTGTGTATACCTGTGGGACATTTTGTCGGGTTGACAGGTGTAATAACTGAGTTTTAGATGCATTAAAAAGAACAGATAATTTTTACCCCTGCCTAGTCAGACAGTAGGTGTGCCATAGCCCTTGTTTGTTGAATCAACTGCTGAGATGGGCGTTGTTCTATATTAGGTGGGAAACACTCCCAACTGATCTATAAATCAGAAAACATTTAAGGCGGTGCGAGAATTCCGTGTAGGAAAAAATAAAATAAATAAAAACAAAGGGAGGTAACACGTAGGATGATATTGATTCACAGGTACAGATGGCTGGCATTGGAGGATGTAATTCTAGTTTCGATTGATTAGAGACGTGTATACATCTTCCAAATTTAGAGATAAAGCAGATATTATTTTTGTTTGTATCACTAGGTTTTAAAGTGACATCTTCAGCCTCCTGATCAAATTTAAAAAATGGAACATTTCCTAGTATGATGGTCCGTGTGAAATCATTATCCATATTTACCAAGATAAAATCACTTCCAACGGTAAGACATCGTTTAAAAGGAAATTGTCTTATCAGATATATATTACTAGGAAAAAGTAAATACATAACCGTACAGACATGCAGTTTATAAACATTACTTGGTTCCTTTGTTATATATTTCAAATGCGTGATAAACAACATAGTGCTCCCGAAAAGGAAGCAAGTGAGGAACAGCATAGTGCCCCCGAAAATAAGACGAGTGGCGTACAGCCCAGTGCCTCCGGGAACGTACCGAAACCACCACCCGGACCCCACGGAGTAGCCGCAACCAGATGACGGGATACCGCGCAACAACGGCATATGTCAGCCAGGGTCGTACGCCCCTATAACACTCAGCCGTCGCACCGTCACCATAGCAGAAGGACACTACCTTCGGGGAGTGGGATTGCCGGATCAGCTAGGGGTGGAGCTGCTCTCATAGCTCTAGACAGCGTCCCTCAGGAGACGGCCTATTGCCGCTCCGAAGGTGTCCCTACAGAGACGGCCTATTGCCGCTCCGAAGGTGCCCCTCTAGAGACGGCCTATTGCCGCTCCTCCCTCTGGCAGAAGGAGACAGCCTATTCCCACTCCCGCCTTCGTCAGACGGCCAATGGCCGCTCCGAAGACGTTGCCCCAGAGACGGCCTACTGCCGCTCCTCCCTCCTGCAGGAGACCGCCTATTGCCGCTCCCACCTTCGTCAGACGGCCAATTGCCGCTCCGAAGGCGAACAGAGGTGCGCTGACTCCCCCACTCAGGCCACGGCCAATTGTTGGGCCTTGGCGCTTGTTAGCTGCGCCCCTGGGCAGCCACGGCCAACTGCCGGCCGCCACGGCCAAAGGGAGGTGTTGAGTAAGTCATCGTCCCAACAGGAGACAAGAACCCGGACCTCCCGTACAGGAGCGCCCCAGCCAGGCCCTACGGTCTCTCATGACTTCCGCTCCCTACGCCTGGCTCTGGAGAAGACACCTGACGGACCCTGGTTCAGGTCGGTGACGTAGTTCCTCCCTCGACTCTGGGGATCGCAGTCCTCAGTCCCTCCAGACCCTTCCCAGGACGCCCTGGCGTGATCTCCCCTCGCCCAAGTGGCGACGTAAGACCTCCACCTCCGGCCGAGACCTGAGCCAGAGATTTCTGGATCTGTTCGGCCCCAGTCCTGAGGACCACACCCCTGAGCCTAGCCCGGAGACTGCGGGCCCCTTCGCCACCTGCAGCCCGGGACGCGAGAGGACGCCCCTGCGAGTCGTCCCGTGCCCTTTCGGCACGCCCCCCCTTGGCAGTCCCCATATCCTGGCCGAGTTGTTGCCGGCTTTTCTGCCCGCCGCCCCCACGATGAGTGACTCTTGATAAGTGTGGTGTTGCCCCAGCAATAGTGAGCTGTATTGGGTTGTGATGTTGCCCAAACTAGTGTAACAACGGTACAGTGACAATACTTGTGGAATATCGGGGCAAGTGAAATCACGGTGGATGAGTAAAGGACGAGTGCATAAATTTAGTTCTGGTAAATCAGACTCACGAGTGACAAAATCAGTAAGACTATTCCCTCTGAGAAATCCTCTATAATAAGATTATTCCAACCTCTTCGGCTCTAAGGATATAATAAAGTGTTAATGTTTCCCCACTTATACTGCCAGTGCATTCCCGGTGTCATTTCCTCTCCCCGGTAACTAGCGTGAACGTAAACAAGAAATAGAAGCAATAGCCAAAACGCTTTTGCTGACAGGAAATATTAAGTTCAAAGTAATAATACTCACTCTTCCCCAGTATTACCATAACTCTGTTCTGACTCGCTGCAAGTCACTCCCCTCGCCCTCCCCCCCTCCCAGTGAGCCTCACTCCCCGCGCCCCGCGCGCGCGCCTGTATTCTCTATACATCTGTGCACTAGAATTAATTGTGTTGGCATCAGTATCAGTTAAGCCAGTATCCTGCTAGATATTAATATCTTAGTTAAGGTTTTATTCCTTTGCTATATATTGTGTTGTATTATCTGCTGTCTTTGTCCTGTGTCTGACTATGGTAATATACGTGTAAAGGTTATTGCCTGGAGTTTTTGTGTCCTGCCTCTCTTCATTGCAATAAGCCCCATTATGGAAAGAGGACCCCGCTACACGTTAGGTGTTCTAGGACCGAGAAGTCGAGCCTTTTTTACCTAGCATTACAATATTATTAAGAAAAAGTAAATACATAACCGTACTGAGATATTCTGTTTATAAAAATTACTTGGTTGCCCAAATACGCAATATCATTGTTCATAACGGGTCTTTAAAAAATCACGTTGCCGGAACGTCGACCTTAACTGTTGTGTCTCCCGTCCTGATATTTGAAGGATCTTTAATTTTCATGAGATTAGTCCTTTTCATTTTTTTAAAATTCTTTTTATCTCTGAGTTAAGGCTAAAAAGTAGTAACAATGGTGAACTAGTCACGGCTGATAACATCCGCTTTTAGGATATTACTAAACTAATTTATTTGATTGATGTCTGTGTAAAAGGATTTTGGGGCGAAATCGGTAAATATGCAACTTCCACAAATGTACTGAAAATTGATTGGAAGACGCATCCAATTACTTCCAAAACTGAGAATAAAATTCTTAGGGTGAAAAAAAAATTGGAAACATATAACAAGAAACCGATAGGGGCTAAATGGGAGTTGGCACCTGGGGGTCCAAGAAGAGCAAGATTCAAATGACATTGGGGTCCCTGAAAGAAGCCAGAAAATTCGAATAAGTAGACCAACTTTAAAATTACATCAAGCCTACTGGTAGTATATAAAAAATGTCAATAAGTAAACATACGCTCATTGTGAATTTTCGTGTTACACCATAAGCAATATTTCCTTAGTTAAAATCTCTCAAAACTGATACCTCGTGAAAAGGAATATTGGTAAGCTTTTGAGTCTCACCAATGGATATAGAGATAAAGCATAAACTCTATCGCAATACAGATATTATGTAATTATTCACCATTAATAGCTTTATTCCTCCTCTCCCCAGACATATAGTGCATGACAGCTACAAAAAAGGAAGGTTGAAGGAGAAATGAATGAACTTTATTGCTATCGTCTGGAGATTTATAAGATTCTTCCGTTGGGAAGAGAGTAATTTGTGACTTTTTTCATTTGTTGTGGTAACTTCAGATACAACAAAATAATTAAGTTGTGTTGTTAGGGTAAAAGCATAAGTTTAGTAATAGTTAAAAACGATTATACTTGAATGATTATAAAAACCGCATAATGGAGGCCGAAAAGCACTGAATATGCAGCTTCTACAAATATGCTCCAAATCATGAGGGAAACACTCCCAATTGTATAAAAAAAATCAGAAAACATGTGATGATGAGAAAATTCCGTGTCGGAAAAAAAAATATCAGTAACAACCCAAAATGAGGTAACACATATGATTCATTTAAAAGAAAAATAAGGCTGATATTTGAGGGTTTTATCCCTAAAGAGATTCGTTTAACTGGAGACGTATATATATCTAGGAAATGTTGAGATAAAGCGGATATTATTTTTATTTGTACCACTATGTTTTAAAGTGGCATCTTGACCTTCCTGATCAATATATATATATATATTTCTGATCTATATATATATATATATATATATATATATATATATATATATATATATATATATATATATATATATATATATTTCTAGTATGGTGGTTAGAGTGAAATCATTATCCATATTTACCAAGAGAAAATCACTCCGAACGGCAAGAAATCGTTTAAAAGGAAATCGTCTATTATCAGATATACATTTCTCAGAAAAAGTAAATACATAACCGTACAGACATATGCAATTTATAAACATTACTTGGTTCCTTAAAAAATTTATGTCGCAGGAACGTCGACCTGAACTGTTGTGTCTCTCGTGTTGATATTTGATGGATCTTTAATTTTCATGAGATTAGTCCGTTTCATTTTTTAAAATTCTTTTCATCCACGAGTTGAGGCTAAAAAGTATTGTTACATAGCCTATGATTTCATCATCCTTTGTGTAATTCTAACGTAAAGTATGCTGCATGTTTGATCACGAGCGTGTTCTACCTCACTCTCCCCCCTCCTCCCTTATAGTAGAGTAAGTCGTTCTTTCTGTTGTTCAGAGCAGGAGTGTCAACTCTTTTGTCCCCTCTGGCTTCATTTGCGCGTCCTTCTTACAAGTTGTATCAAGCTCTGCCGGCCTCTATATAATGAACTCAGTCTCTGCATTAATTGCCACTTAGATCTACTCCTCATTTTGCTCACATCTCTCTCCTCCCCTGTATAGTTGTTATTACTGTGAGTGCTCAGGAAGTCTCCAACCATCTAGCAGCTGTGTAATTTGAGTATGAGTGTTATTACATTTTGTTCTTGTGCTGTATAGAATAAGGTGTTGATTCGTAGGTCCAGTAAAGTTTTTGTAATTCATATTGTCAGGCAGTGGTAATAATATTTTGTATCTAATAATTTATTTTGCATTCACTGAGTATTATCTGGTTTTCTCATTTTATCAGGGCTTAGATAAATTTACTCTTGCTAATTTCGTGTTAATATAGGCTATTGCAGTTAACCATATATTTAACCTGTTTTTTGCCATTACATTATCCCTGTGAGTCCTGAATGTTTTATTGTTAGTTTGAGCATTAAACTTTAACTTGTAATTTTACCTAAATCTTTTGTTTTGAACCTGGAACTTTAAGGGACAGTAGTGATTTTAGTCTTTGTTCCGTACCATAAATTTGGAGACCTCTTATCAGGATATTCAGGATATTATCATAAGGATATTGCTTGATATTTTGTGACTGATTTATTCATGATGTCTACTATTACTACGCTTGATGAAGCCAAAGATTTTTTGTCAAATGTGCAAACAGTGTGTGATGTAGAAAACAGAACAAAAAATGAACTTAAGCTTGTTGCTCAACAATTGGGAATTGCTGTTCGCTCTCATCATTCTAAAGATCAAATTGTTGACATGATTAATGAAAGCTTATTTAATGTAACTCCTCGAAATGAGCAAACGCAGATTGAATTAGCTAAGTTACAGCTAGCCCCGCAGGAGGCTCGTGCTAAGGAGGCTGAATTTCAGGCAAATTCTCGTATTCAGGAGGCAAAGGTACAGGTTCAGGCACAAATTGAACTTGCTAGGATTCAGGCAGACCATGAGTATCGCATGAAACAAGGTGGAACTGGATCATCTAGCTCTGATGATTTTGATGTGGCTAAAAATGTTAAACTTGTCCCTCTTAGAATGAATCTAATTTAAAGTATTTTCAGTTGTTTGAGAGGGTAGCTACAGGTTTTGATTGGTCCAAAAAGTATTGGCCAGTACTCCTTCAAACTGTTCTCACCGGTAAAGCTCAAGTAACTTATACATCTTTGCCTCAGGATCAATATGATGATTATGATGTAGTTAAGAGCTGGATTCTTAAGGCCTATGAGTTTGTTCCTGAAGCCTATAAAGTAAAATTTAGGACAACTTACAAGCAAGATAAGCAATCCCATGTTGAGTATGCAAAAATCAAAGAAGATCTGATAGAGCAGTGGTTAAATTCTAAGAATGTGGATTCTGATTTTGACAAATTTTAGCAGATGATTTTGCTGGAGGACTTGAAAAGGTGTATTAATAAAGATATAAGCCTATATCTTGATGAGAGAAGAATAGATAATTTGTCTGATGCTGCAGTTTTAGCTGATGAATATGTTCTCACTCACAAGAGAATAAAAATGATGTTTTTCAGGAAGTAAATACCAGCTTCACCTCTAGATTTCAGAAAAGTAAATGTACTTATTGTAGTAAGCTTGGTCATACTACGGAGAAATGTTTCAGGAGACAGCGTGATGTGAACAAAAAGGAGTCTTTAAATATTCAGTCAATTGGTCTAGTGTCCACTCTTGAGAGTTCCCAGATTTCTTTAACTGAATTAACTGAACCTGCTCTGAGGGGTAACTTAAATTCTCATGATGGAGCTCCTCTTTTGAACAGTAACGTTGGTGACACTCTCAAGAGTTCATGTGCTAATTTAGTGTCTGATGGTTTTGTCAGTACTCTGGCCAGTAATGACAGGAAATCAGCTAAAATATATCGTGATACAGGTGCTTGCCAATCCCTTATGCTGACCAGTGTTCTAGGCTCTAATGTTAATTCCTCTGATGAAACTAATCTTACAAGGTGTAGGGAATAATTACTTCTCTGTCCCTCTGTGCAGAGTGAATTTTGAGTCTGGTTTTGTTAATGGTTCCGTTATGGTTGGGTTGGTTGAAACACTCCCAATGTCAGGTGTAACTTTCTTACTTGGAAATGATATTGGTGGAAGTCAAGTGTGTCCAGCTCCTCAGTTGTCTAGTGAGCCAGTGGCTGCGACCCAGGATTGTGATGTCCCTGATGTGTTCCCTGCATTTGCTGTCACTAGGGCTAAGTCTAAAGTTACTGGTGATTTAGAGGATAATGATGATGATGATGTTATCCTAGCTGACACTTTTCTTGCTAATTTGGACCACTCACCAAGAGTTGATTGAGTTGCAGGTTGCTGACCCTGAGTTGAAAGGTCTTGCTAACTCTGCTTGCAGTGAGGAAGAGTCAACTGGTGCTTCTACTTGTTATCATATAAAGTCAGGAGTACTTATGAGGAAGCGAAGACCCCTAACAGCATCAGATGACTGTGAATGGGAGGTTGTACATCAAGTTGTCATCCCTCGTGTTTGTAGGCAGGATATCATTAGAATGGCTCATGATTCCAGTTTGGCAGGACACCTTGGAGTGAGGAAGACTGTGGCACGCAATTTGAAACACTTCTACTGGCCAGGTATCTTCAGAGATGTTTCCTGGTATTGTAAGTCTTGTCACACCTGTCAAGTTGTGGGAAAGTGTAATCAGACCGAAAAGGTTGCACCTCTAGTTCCCATTCCTCCTTTTGAGGCGCCATTCACTCGTGTGTTGGTGGATATTGTGGGCCCTCTTCCTAAGACTTCTTCAGGATTTTCTTATGTGTTGACCCTGATTGATATGGCTACTCGTTATCCTGAAACCATTCCACTTAGAAATATCTCAGCAAAGAACGTGGTTAAGGAAATGCTAGGGTTCTTCACAAAGTTTGGTCTGCCCAAGGAGGTACAGTCAGACCGGGGAAGTAATTTCATGTCAAATGTTTTCAAGCAGTCTCTGAAAGAGTTGGGCATCACCCAGATCACGTCTTCAATTTACCATCCCCAGACCCAAGGAGCGTTGGAGAGATATCATCAAACACTCAAATCGATGCTCAAGAAATACTGTTTGGAACATCAGAAAGACTGGGATAAAGGTCTTCCATTCGTTGTATTTGCCGCAAGAGAATCTCCAAATGAATCACTGGGCTTCTCACCCATTGAACTACTGTTTGGCCATGAAGTAAGAGGACCCCTTAAGCTACTCAAGGAATGCTGGCTGTCGGAGGAAGATGACGTCAACCTGGTGGAGTATGTGATGAAGTTTAAAGAACGGCTGTTCACTGCTTTACAGCTGGCGAGAGAGAATTTAGGAGCTGCTCAGGAGAAGATGAAGACTTGGTACGATAAGAAGTCCAGGTTACGCCACTTTCAGCCAGGAGATCAGGTTTTGATTCTGCTACCAGTGCATGGGCAACCTCTTCAAGCCAAGTTTAGTGGTTCTTATTTCGTGGAGAAGAAACTCAGTGATGTCAACTATGTCATCGCCACACCAGATCGTAGAAAGAACAAGCAACTTTGTCACATCAACATGCTAAAGTTATATCACAGGCGGGACGAAAATAACCCAGTCTACACTGTAGCTGTTCCACCCGAGTCTGCAAGTGAAGTTCTCCCATTCAGCATGAGCCTGAGTGATAGTTTGGGGAAGAATCCTGATATCATGAATGATCTCCAGACTAAGCTTTCTCATCTAGCTCCCGAGGAAAGGCAGGAGTTTTCGGCATTGCTGCAGGAGTACCCGGAAGTGTTCCGTGCCACTCCAGGAAGAACCACTGTGTTGATGCATGATGTCGATGTTGGAGACGCAAAGCCAATTAAACTGCCTCCTTACCGTGTGAACCCAGTGAAAGTTCCTCTCATCCAGAAGGAGCTTGGCTACCTGTTGGACCACAAGATGATTGAGCCCTGTCAGAGCGAATGGAGTTCTCCTGTCACTCTAGTCCCTAAGCCAGGTGGGTCACAGCGGCTTTGCATTGACTACAGACGTGTTAATCAGATAACCAAAACAGACACTTACCGTCTCCCTCGCGTGGAAGATTGCATAGACAAGATCGGAAAGGCTAGGTACATAAGTAAGTTTGATTTGTTAAAGGTATACTGGCAAGTACCTATGACTGAACGTGCTAGGGAGATCTCATGTTTTGTAACACTAGGAAAGACTTTTGCATGTTCTGTAATGCCATATGGTATGAAGAATGCACCAGCCACATTTCAGAAGCTCATGAATGTTGTTACATAGCCTATGATTTCATCATCCTTTGTGTAATTTAAACGCACAGTATGCTGCATGTTTGATCACGAGCGTGTTCTGCCTCAGTTCCCCCCTTCTACCGTTATAGTAGAGTAAGTCGTCCTTTCTGTTGTTCAGAGTAGGATTGTCAGCTCTTTGTCCCCTATGGCTTCATTTGCGCGTCCTTCTTACAAGTTGTATCAAGCTCTGCTGGCCCCTATATAATGAGCTCAGTCTCTGCATTATTGCCACTTAGATCTACTCCTCATTTTGTTCACATCTCTGTCCTCCCCTGTACGGTTATTATTGTGAGTGCTCAGGAAGTCTCCAACCATCTAGCAGCTGTGTAATTTGAGTATAACTGTTATTGCATTTTTCCTTGTACTGTGTAGCGTAAGGTGTTAATTTGTAGGTCTAGTGAGGTTTTTGTAATTCATGTAAAGTTCTTATTGTCAGCTATCATTAATAATTGTTTGTATCTGTAATAATTAATCTTGCATTAACTGAGCATTACCCAGTGTATTTTCATTTTATCAGGGCTGACTTAGATAAATTTACTCATGCTAATTTCGTGTTAATAGAGGCTATTGCAGTTAACCATATATTTAACCTGTTTTTTGCCATTACATTATCCTTATGAGTCCTGAATGTTTTGTTGTTAGTTTGAGCATTAAACTTCAACTTGTAATTTTACCTAACTCTTTTGTTTTGAACCTGGAACTTTACGGGATAGTAATGATTTTTAGTATTCTCACTTAAAGTGTACATTATCTTTCTCTGTTCCGTAACAATGTTGTAACAGAGGGTTTGGCAGGGTGTGTTGTTTATATTGATGTATTAATCTTCAGTGACAACTGGAAAGATCACCTATGCCATGTCAGTAAATTTCTTGAGCGTTTGGTTCAGGCTAATCTTGTAGCTAATTTATCAAAGTGTGAGTTTGGTCAAGCTAAAGTTCAGTACCTTGGGTACGTAATTGGTGATGGACATGTTGCACCACCAGCAGCTAAGGTTCAGGTTATAAGTGATCTTCCCAGACCTAAAAGTAGGAAAGAGCTACAAAGATTTTTGGGAATGGTAGGTTATTACAGGAGATTTGTTCTTAACTTTTCAATTCTTGTATCACCACTTACAGGTACAGACCTACTGAAAAAGGGAGTTAAATTTGTCTGGACCGATAACTGTGAATCCTTTTTCAGTAAACTTAAAGCTACCCTATTAAGTCAGCCAGTGCTCGCTACTCCAAATTTTGCTAAGCCTTTTAAGATGGCTGTTGATGCAAGTGATACAGGAGCTGGGGCTGTTTTGCTGCAAGAGGATGATCAGGATATTAAACACCCTGTATCTTATTACAGTAAGAAGTTCACTCCACCTCAAAAGAACTACTCAACTATTGAGAAAGAGCTTTTGGCCTTGATTTTGGGTTTACAGCATTTTTCATTTTATTTGTGTTCTGGTTTTGACCCCATGGTCATTTATACCGATCATAACCCACTGAAATTCCTTAGTAAGTTTAAAGATAAAAATCAGAGATTGACAAGATGGAGTCTACTTCTTCAGGAGTATTCATGAGACATACAACGTCAAGGGGAAAGAAAATGTTATTGCAGATTGCTTATCTAGACTTTGGACAGATTCTTTTAGAGTAATAAGAAATTTCCTTTGTAAATTTCTTTTTCTTTGTGGGGAGGTGTTACATAGCCTATGATTTCATCATCCTTTGTATAATTCTAACGTACAGTATGATGCATGTTTGATCACGAGCGTGTTCTACCTCACTCCCCCCCTCCTCCCTTATAGTAGAGTAAGTCGTTCTCTCTGTTGTTCAGAGCAGGAGTGTCAACTCTTTGTCCCCTCTGGCTTCATTTGCGCGTCCTTCTTACAAGTTGTATCAAGCTCTGCCGGCCCCTATATAATGAGCTCAGTCTCTGCATTAATTGCCACTTAGATCTACTCCTCATTTTGCTCACATCTCTGTCCTCCCCTGTACAGTTGTTATTATTGTGAGTGCTCAGGAAGTCTCCAACCATCTAGCAGCTGTGTAATTTGAGTATAAGTGTTATTACATTTTTTCCTTGTACTGTATAGCATGAGGTGTTGATTCGTAGGCCTAGTGAGGTTTTTGTGATTCCTTCTGGTTTTATGTGAGTCATTTTTGATAATATTTTGTATCTGTATTAATATATCTTGCATTCACTGAGTATTATCTGGTATTCTCTTTTTATCAGGGCTGACGTAGATAAATTTACTTTTGTTAATTTCGTGTTAATAGAGGCTATTGCAGTTAACCCTATATTTAACCTGTTTTTTGCCATTACATTATCCTTATGAGTCCTGAATGTTTAGTTGTTAGTTTGAGCATTAAACTTTAACTTGTAATTTTACCAAACTCTTTTGTTTTGAACCTGGAACTTTGCGGGACAGTTTTCTCTGTTCCGTAACAATATATATATATATATATATATATATATATATATATATATATATATATATATATATATATATATATATATATATAAAACCAAACATTCATAATATCTTAAACTAGTGTTCGTGACCAATATGTATAAGGTGATTTCATAAATTGCAAACGCAAGCAGCCAGCTCCCCTCGCACCGCCCTCGCTCAGTGGGGAGTCGGCGGGTTGGCATAGAATGGGTTGGACCTGTGTTGTCTTCTCTAAAATAAACTTCCGTTATATATCACTCAGGACATCTGGATTACTCCTAATGGGGGACACGAGAGGAGGTGAAACAAACTGGTGACAGCTGTGAGTCGGATCTCATTTACTTCGCCTCCGTCCAGCCAGTCAGACTTTGCTTGTGCCGGTGTTCTGTTCGTGCTTCAGTATACATACATGCCGCATACCTCTCCATTCACCTGCCTTGTGTTTGTGTCGCCTACGTATTTCTGGGTGAGATCTTTCTACTATACTTCCCCAAAGTTTATACAAACACCGATCTGCAGCCCCCAACAGTTCTTACTGGCAGATGCATAGCTCCTAACAATCAGTAAGCCACACACTGTCGGGTATCAATTCTCACACCACTCCCGTTTTAGATTATAATAATTCGCCACCCCCGCTCACCCCATCACACCCCAACCACCTCGCTCTCATCCCCTCCTCGCGCTTTGCTGACAAAGCCCCCAACCCGACAACCAACACCACAACCACACCCAGCATCCGCTACTCCACCCCACCTCCACCTCCTTTTCCTGGGTCTGTGGCCAGCCTACCAGTGCCCTCTACGTTATTGTTGCTTTCTCCAATCAACGCCTTGGTGGTGATCATCTGATGCTCCAGGTAGCAACTCATTGGTCGACTTCACTTGTGACGTCATTCTTCCCCAACATCTCGCCTCCTCTGTGTGGGAGGGACGCCCCTTACTCAAGCTGCCACTGAAGTTACTCTCCAGTCAGCCTAACTTCGTTTCATTCTGCAACGCTTCGGTATCCAGTATATGTAAATATATAATTTCTTTTCATCTGCCCATACCTTGACTTTCTATAGAGATTATTCTACGGATTTTCTCTACAGATCGTGACTCATATTACCATTCATCTGCCTTCATTCTCTGTATTGCATCTCCTACATTCATCATATCTCTCGTCCACTTCATCCGTCACACTCATCTCACACTTCATATTCTTCACCCGTCATTTTTTTTCATATTCCTTTTCACTGTGTATATTCCCCTTCATTGTCACTGTAAATATTTCATATTCCCTCGTCCTCTCATTGTAAACATTTTCATTCTCATAACTATTTATAAATTTTCTTCACTACATGTCATAATTCCCCAAAACTGATCTCTCTCCTGTTCGCCAGCGACCAGAGACTGAAAGTGAGGAAGCTGATCTCGGTGATGTAGATACCTTGACTTGTCTACGTAGTGGCTGGACATACGTAAAACCTTCTTCATCTACTCATACAACACCTACCACTGAACTCTCACACCACTCTCACTATCATTACTATTTCTGTTCTTGAGAACCCAGATAATTTTCTTCCAGATAAAATAAATCCAGATACACCATCCTCTCTAAATGACTCTAAATTCCCTCTACCCCTTCTCCTACCACTTCATCTGATTTTTTTACTACAGCATCCCAGCTACCAACTCTATCACACATAACTACCATTACCTTCTCTACCTCTCAACCCAGTACTTCAGTTACTTCCACACTTTCCCAACCTCACAGTCTTCCAGCGATGACGAATCCAGCTCCTCCTCCACAGTCCATATATTTGGACGACACTAACCTCCCAAAATACACAGGGGAAGATAACTCTGTATCTATCGACGACTTTCTCAGAGAAGTCGAAACAGATATTCACAATCGACAAATCACAACTGAACCCCTGAAAGTCTCTTACCTTAGGGGGCCAGTTACACCAAGGCAAATCACAAATAGGAGCCGCGATTTGTGCGTGTCATTTTGATAATTGAGACACATTCAATAAATTTCATCAGCAATTAATACAGCTTTGTTGTAAACATTCGACGGCTGAGTCTCTCATTGGTTTTACTAATCTCCTCAAGCAAATGGAGGAGGATATGAAAATTCTAGTAAGAGACACCACGTCGTTTGAGGCAGCAGCTGCGATGAAAGCTACAAGCTCTGAGATGCTCCAGTTGTTGCGAGACACTCAATGGGTAACTGATGTTAATGGACAGCATATGGTTACACTAGACAATTTTGGAGATTTACTTGGTTACCTTAGGTTCATGAATTGCTTGGATGGTAGACAACAGGAGATAGCCCTATAGATAGGTTTTAATCCAGGAGACAAAATTCTTAACGTCTCATAGGCAATAGCAGAAAGATTGGGATCAAAACTCACTCGTCAGGCCAGTACTTACACCTCTGCCTCTCACTCTGAGGATGGAACTACTAAAGTCTTCCACACCTCTGCCGCATCATCGGATTATTCACGTTCACGACCAACTACTAGGGGGAAACCTAACACTGTCCGTTCCCACTCACAGTGCTAATCACAAGCCAGCGGTCGTGACCAGTCCAATGTGCGGAGGAGCAAGCAATCCTCGATTGTGTGCTGGCACTGCGGTTACACCAGTCATCAAGAATCAAGCTGTTACCGCAAACAAGGATGACACCACTCACTTGGGCGACAGTGCACACCTTCGCAATCGCGCCATCCTACATGCAGATATCACAAGAGCAATATGATTCACACTACTAATGAGTGTCGTTACCTTATGAGTCACCAGTCGGGGGACGAGGAGCACCCGTATTGGAAGAATGTAACGTAACAGCAAAAGATACGCCCATATCGGAAGAATGTAACGTAACCACAGATCAACTCCCAATTTGTCAGGTAGGGCCTATAACTTCTTTAGGCATAGTTATTCTAGGATGAAGCAAAGGGGTCAAAATATCATTTTTCATGGACACAGAAGCAATGGTAAATTTGATCTCGGATACCTCTCTAAATAGCATTAGGGGAACAAGCAAAAAGGTCGGGACCCTAGAACCACATGACATTCGCCTGTGCGGCGTGGATGGCTCAGAGTTTAATGTCAAGGGAAGAGTCACTTTAGAGGTACAAATTGATGAAGCCTTAGAAACTTTTACTGCAGAGTTTCATGTAACAAATGATCTCATATTCAGCGGATACTCTTGTCGGTTTACCTACCATGGCTCATAAATCCATTGCCCTATTACCTGCTTGTGGCAGTATAGACTTTAAAGGGTTCCCAGTATATAGCAAGGAGTACCCACGTCCTCTACTCTCCCAAATAAACTCAGTCATTCAGTCTCACATGACTCCACCATTACCTGAGAGTAAAGATGTAAATCCGCCACTACCTGAGAGTAAACAAGTGCATTCACTAACATCCAATGATACACCCTCTAAGCATTCAATAGTGGATCATGACAACCCCTCTAACTGTGACACAATAGCCGACTCAGACATGACTCATTTAGCTACCTCACATAGTTTGAATGGCGTTCTACAATGCGCGGAGACGAGGCGTGCAATAACAATTTTGTTGCTGCATGAGTTTACCAAAGTCTCTGTTTGTGTTGTGGGTGCGAAAGGAGTGGATGTACTAACATTACCTGAGACGTGTTGTGTGAATGGCTTAACTTATGAGTCGGCACTGTGCACTGTGTTGGAGAATAATTTGTGTTATTTGTACTTGTTAAATGTCACTAATGCTCCACTGAGGCTTAAAAGTGGTATAAAGATTGGGGATTTCCTGGTTTACCCATCGGCCGTAAAGGTGTGCGAGGATATACCATTCTCCATACCTGCTAAGGATGATGATGATCGTGAGCTATCTGGGGGGGGGGGGTGTATTCCATCAACTCTAAGGGATCTGCTACGACTCTTTCACCTGACCTACTTTCACATGTATCTTCTGGTGATTTCCCAAAGCATAAGGATCGTTTAGTCAATCTACTGCAGTCTTATCGAGATGTAGAAGCCTTACCCGGAGAAACTATGGGTAAAACAGATTTAGTCCAACATCATATACACTTAGTGCCAGGTACTCAGCCAATCTACGTACCGGCGTATCGATTGCCCCACAGTTTGAGAAAAGAAATGAACGAAATAGTACACAACATGTTAGATCAGGACATTATTGAGCCCTCTGTCAGTCCATGGAATAGCCCACTTTTCTTCTTTCCAAAAAAGGGCGGACAATTTAGACGGCAGTGGACTATCATAAAGTAAACTCTGTCACTGTACCTGATCGTCTTCCATTGCCAGTTTTAACTGATTTGTTAGAGTCGCTTGGTGAGAACAACGTGGTCTTTACATGCTTTGACCTACTCAGTGACTACTGGCTGGTAGAAATGGAAGAGTCATCTCGTCCTGGACGTTTTTCGTTTAAGAGGCTTCCTTTCGGATTAAGGAATGCCCCTTCAGTATTCATGAGACTCATCCATTCAGTCTTCAGTAGCATGACTGGCCACTCTCTTTTGCCTACTTGCATGACATAATTGTGGCATGCAAGTCTATCCCTGAACATTTTGCTAGACTTCGACAAGTATTCGAGCGCCTTCAGATGTCTGGTCTGATGATCAACCTCAGTAAATGTGACTTCCTAAGAACGAAAATTAAATTCGTAGGGCATGTAGTCGATGCTGCAGGTATTCATACTACTGAAGATAAGATCAAGGCGGTCATCAACTTCCCAGAACTTGCCAGTACAGATGACAAAGAGTTTTCTTGGGCTGAGTGGTTACTACCGACGATTTAGTAAAGGATATGCACAAATCGCCGCTCCTCTGGCTCAGTTACTAAAGAATAATTCGCCTTTTGTGTGGACTAAAGATCAGTCACAAACCCTCGAAGCAATGAAAATAGCCCTTGTAAATGCCCCAATTTTGGCTTTTAATTTTACCAAACCCTTTCTTCTGTGCACGGATGCGTCAGGTGCAGGACTTAGTGTGGTTTTGATGCAACTAGATCAGGCATCAAGGAAGCGTGTGCTAGTCGCTCCCTCAACCCCGCAGAACATAATTACAGTATTGTGGATTTGGAAGCCCTAGCAGTGGTCTGGTCCCTGAAACATTTCAGAGATACAGCATATGGTTACCTAGTGCATATCCAGATAGACCATCTCTCTCTGTGTGATTTGTTCAAGGACCGAAACCTTACAGGTAGGCTAGCTAGATGGTCAGTCATCATCCAGGACTTCAATCCAACCTTTCAGTATGTGCCTGGGAAACCGAATGTTGTTGTGGACGCACTTTCACGTCATGTAGTAGCGGCAGTCACATCATATCAACAATCATGGCATCTTCACACACAGCCTCGGAGTCCCCAGGGGGGGGGGGGACCATAAATGCCCTCACCTTCCGCCCCTCTCCCGGTGACGACTCGAGTTGCCTGGAACCACTGTGTGACTCACCTCTTCTTCAATTTTGCAACATTCGTGGGCTTTCCTCCAACTTTTCCTCTGTTGAGCACCACCTCTCCTCCTCTAAACCTTACCTTCTTTCCTAACTGAGACTCAGGCAACTGACAGCAAACCCATTTCTGTATCCTCCTACTTTCTCTATACTCATTTCAAAGCCAAAGGTGGCTGTTGTGTATATATACGCAACGACTTGTTCTCATGTTCCTGAACTCGATTCTTCTCAATTCTCTACACTCTGGCTTCGGCTTTCTTGTCACTCTCTAAATATATCTGCGTTGTTTAATTATCTCTTAATTCTACTATCAAAAATTCTTCGACTATCTTACTTCTACAATGGAACACATTCTATCCATTTCTCCTTTCTCTGAAACCTCCATTCTAGGAGATTTCAATGTTCACCACCACCTTTGGCTCTCTCCTTTCACAGATCCACCTGGTGAACAAGCCTACACCTTTTCTATCCTCAATGACCTAGAGCAGCTTGTACAGCACCCTACTCGTATCCCTGACCGCCTTGGAGAGAGCTCCAACATATTTGGCCTCTTCCTTACAACTAATCCTTCTGCTTACGCTGTTAATCTTTTCTCCATTGGGCTCCTCCGATCACAGCCTTATCATCTAAACCTGTCCTGTCGCTCTGGTACGGCCTTTGGACCCTCCAAAGAAACGTCGTCTGTGGCACTTTGGAGCTGCGGACTGGGAGGCCCTCAGGCGGTACTTCTTTGATTCTCCCTGGAATGATTATTGCTTCCATGGCCAGGAGCCATCTGAGTGTGCCTTGCGCGTTAAGGAGCTTATTCTCTCGGGCATGGAAGCATACATTCCTTTCTCATATCCTTTGACTAATGCAAGAAAGCCTTGGTTTAATCACGTTTGTTCTAATGCTGTCCGCAACAAGGAGAGGACCTATAAAAGGTATAAGAGCCAACCCACCCCTGAATCACATCTTTTATACGTTTCTGCCCAGAATCGTGCTCTGTTCTTCGCTCTGCTAAAAATAATTTCATCCGTACTAAATGCTCTCATCTCTCCAACTCGAATTCTTCTCGCTCCTTCTGGCACCTTTTTTACCTCTCTAACAACTTTACCTCATCATCCTTCCCTCCTCTTTTCTACTCTGATGGCTCCGTAACGATTTCTTCTACTGATAAAGCAGATCTCTTCGCTCAGACTTTCTCTTCCAATTCCACCTTAGACGATTCCGGTGCTGTTCCTCCATCACTTCCCCCTTCTGACTTCCTCATGGCTGACATTAAAATTTCTTCAGCTGATGTATTTTCTCCCATCACTGGCCTCAGTACTAACAAGACATATGGGCCTGATGGAGTCCCACCTGTTGTTTTCAAGAACTGTGCTTCTGTGCTTACACCCTGCCTAGTCAAACTCTTTCGCCTTCGTCTGTCAACTTGTACCTCTCCATCTTGCTGGAAGTTTGCTCTCATTCAGCCAGTCCCAAAGAAGGGTAATCATTCCCAACCCTCTAACTATCGTCCAATTACTGTAACATCCTGTATCTCAAAAGTTTTTGAGTCAATTCTTAATAGAAAAATTTTAAAGCATCTCTCCTATCACAACCTTCTTTCTGATTTTCAGTATGGGTTCCGTCAGGGACGCTCCACAGGCGATCTTCTCACCTACCTTTCAGACTCCTGGTCAGCCTCCTTTCGGGACTTTGGCGAAAGCTTTGCCATTGCACTTGACATCTCAAAGGCTTTCGATTGAGTCTGGCATAAATCTTTAATTTCCAAACGGCCCTCCATCCTTCTATCTGTGCCTTCATCTCCAGCTTCCTTTCTGGTCGTTCTATAGCCGCTGTTGTAGACGGCCATCGTTCTTCTAGATCTATCAACAGTGATGTTCCTCAGGGCTCTGTCCTATCACCAACTCTTTTCCTTTTATTCATCAATGACCTTCTAAGCTGTACATCTAACCCTATCCACTCATAAGCTGATGATTCCACTTTCACCTTTCCATTCGGTTCCCTCAACGTCCATCTCAGCAGTTACTTCAACAAACAAGGGATGAGGCTATGGCAAACCTAATGTCTGACTTGGCTCGTATCTGTGAGTAGGGTAAAAATAATCTAGTTTTTAATGCATCAAAGACTCAGTTCTTACACCTATCAACCCGACAAAGTCTTCCACAGGTGTACCGGCTAATGTTTAATAATATTCAACTTAATCCTGCATCATCCTTGAAATTGCTTGGGGTTTCATTCACTCGGGACTTATCTTGGAATGATCATATTACATCTCTCGTAAAATCTGCTTCTAAGAGATTAGGTGTGCTAAGCCGACTCCGTCCCTTCTTTACCCCTGCACAATTGTTGACTCTATACAGAGGTTTTATCCGCCCCTGTGTGGAGTACAACTCTCATGTGTGGGGAGGTTCACCACATACAGCTCTTCTCAATAGGGTGGAGTCAAAGGCTTTTCGTCTCACTAACTCTCCTCCTCTTACTGACTCCCATCAACCTCTGTCTCTTCGCCGCACTGTTGAATCTTTATCTCTTTTCTATCACTACTTTAATGGTTACTGCTCCACTGAACTGTCTGCATGTATTCCTCCACCTTTACGACGGGCGTGTAGCACCCGTCTAGCAGCAAACTCTCATCCCTTTTCAGTCCAATTCTCTAATGCAAGAGTTAGCCGTTACTCCCAGTCCCTCATTTATGCAACAGGTCAACTCTGGAACTGTCTCCCTTTGTCTGTATTTCCTGCTTCCTATGATCTCCAGCCTTTCAAACGCATTGTTTCCAGGGATCTTGAAATAATTGGATCTTGAATTTGGCTCTCTATTGTATTTTGTTTCTTTGTAGGAGGGAACATTTATTACAGGCTCGTGGCCTTTGGTTCCTTCTTCCTCACATAATATATATATATATATATATATATATATATATATATATATATATATATATATATATATATATATATATATATATATATATATAATCAGCGAAACAAAACTGTAAACCACATTAACACCCGAGGTTGTTCAAAATTGTCAGTGCAAAGACTCTGTATGGTCCAAGGTTATTTATTTCCTAGAATCGGGAGATGATTCGACCTTACCTACTCTGCCAGTGCCAATAGATGAGTTCATGTTAAGTGATGGTACCTTGTACAGGAAAACATTACTTACAGGAATGGATATACCCAATAGGGACGTATACCAACTCGTTGTCCCTACGGACCTAATACCTGCTGTACTTCAGATCGTCCATGATGCTCCTCATGCATCTCATACAAGTAAAGATCGATGTTTGAGACAAACACGTCTCAGATATTATTGCCCAGCTGTGCGTCGAGACATTAACGTGCACTGTGACTATTGTATTTCTTGTAACTGCCACAAACATCAACTTGACCATCTGCACCGCTCTTGCAATACGCAATTCCATCACTCCCGTGGGAAACCATCTCTATTAACCTACTTAAATTACGTCTTACAGACTTTGGTGCTGAGTATTTATTTGTAGCAGTTGACCACTTCTTACGCTACTGTGTCCTTGTGCCTCTCTCAGACAAGACCGCGAAGAGTGTGGAGCGTGCCCATTTACTACACCAATTACAATTATTACAGATGAGTATTTCTTGAGTTTAACAACAGTCTCCTGGATGAAATTTGTAAACAGTACAAAATCAACAAATGCAGTGTTGTCCCTAACCATCCAGCTTCAAATGGCTTCGTCGAGAGCCATAACCGAAAGGTTTTGGAGTGTTTAAGACATCTAGGATCACACAGTGCGTCCTGGGATAAATGGATACCCCAAGTTGCAGCCTCTATCAATAGTTCCATCAACGCATCCATTGGCGAATCTCCCTTCTTTGTCTTACAGTATATGGGTTCGATAAAGATCTCCCTTATTCCATGTTATCCTCAAGGCCTGGTCCCATCTATACTATGGATAGCTATGTAAAGGTGAAAATGGCAATAATTTTCAGAAAATCCATCAGTATGTACAAGCAAATCTGGCTTCATCTCAGAACAGCATGTTGCAACGCCAGCATAAGTCTACCTCACTTATCAGTATCAATATTGGAGATCTAGTATTGGCTTGTTCATTTATGTGGGCTCTAAATTGGATAACAAATTTACAGAACAACACAGCATGATAACTCGACAGGGTAACAAGTTTGAAATACAGGAATTGTCAACTAGAGATATCAAACAGGTGCATGTGGACGATCTTAAATCACTTGCACAATCTACCGGCACTTCCTGTTCACCTACTTCTTCACCTATTCCTGTCTGAAACTTCTTCACACACACCTCCCCTTCCTTTTACCAATAAATATCGATCCAAGTTGCGTTCCGCACATAAACCTCATCATAACATCTCCCATTAATTCAAACTTATTTTCTAGGTAAGATGTTTGCAGTCTATTTGCTAGCAGTGCTTACCCTAATAGGGTCTGGGTTGGGAAAGGACGATGCTGGAGTACATTCCGGGGCCTTGGTCGGCTCAGGAGGCGAGGTAATGGTGACGGAAGATGTAGTCTCCCTGCGTCTACGATCTTGAGCCCCTGGCCGACGTAGCCATCGCCCTGCCTCACTATGCACGCCAACTGGATGAAATACTACTATCTACCATTGTGGGGAAATACAACCCAGATAAGTTTTGGTACCCTTTTTATCTACAAATTTCTTGGCAAATGGATTATATGAAGGACAGGTTCAACTAAATGACACATTTTCCAGTCAGGCAACTGTAGGTCGTTCACGTGTGAAACGTGGTCTCTGATTTTGTAGGAGAAATTCCAAGTGGCTTATTTGGCGCTGCAACAGCTCGTGACCTCTCTGATTTCAAATCCGACCTTGCTTACTTAACCAGCGCCCTTGAGTCTCAAAATCGTGTAATAAAGGTTCAATACACTAGGTTGCAGAAGATCACAGCCCAATTAAATGAGATTACATACACTCTTAACAACTTCACAGGAATTCTAAAGAAGCAAATTTCGAAAATTAATATTGTTTCTGAGCTCCTCGACGTTAAACTACATACTGAAAACCTTCAACTCTCCATAGACTCTTCTCTCGCAAGTCTCTACCTTAATTCTTATTCTAGTCGATGCTGTTGATGGTCGTGTCACTGCGGACTTAGTACCTGTCTCTGCTCTTCGTTCTGTATTAGAATGGGCTCGCTCTACGTTTGACTTGCCCCCAGTGCTTTCATTCTTCTCTCTAGAATTCTACTATCCAGTACCTGAGGCCACATTCTTCGCTAAGGACAATGTAGTTCATATTCCTCTTCATTCTGCCATCACCTTCAGCCTCTTCCTTTTCCCTTCTGTTCAATAACTCCTTATTGCAAGCATCTGTTCTCTTGGAGTATTTCCTCTTATCCCATAATCATCTTTCCACTGCTTTCACCTCCTCCAGTGATCTCGCCAAATGTTGTTTCCTTACACCTACGTCTCGGCTTTGTGCTGCTTACATTCTGGCTATTTTCCCTAGTAGCGCTGCACCCTGCGAGTTTGCCTTGGTTCGCAACCATTCTGTACACTCTGCCTGTTCCTTTATTCTGGCTCCTAAAATTCCAGTGCATCACGCTCATGTGAACCACATCCAGTAAATATTCTTCTCTGTCCCCATCTCTGTTAATATCACGTGTCCTGGAACTTCTATTCGTTCAGTGCCTGATAGTGGTCTCTATAAGGCACCTGACTATTGTACAGTCAAATCAGAATCTGTCATCATCTATGCCACTCGATACCATCAGGCCGTATGCAATTACACATATGAGCTCGTTCAACCCATCAACATGACTTCCACCCTACCTTTTGATAATCTATCCAACACCTCTGCCAACTTGCGTATGTTAACACTTCTCAACGAGAGTGACCGGTATGGATCTGTTTTTCTTGGCCTTCAGCGGTTCATGGGTACATCATGTATTTGTGTTTCCCCCAGTGACTATCTCTTTCATCGGATTCATTCTCACCATCTGTGCAGTGCATTATTGTGTTAGGAAGATGGAATGCACACTACACGAAATCAGAATCGCAACAGGGATAGTACGGCCTCCACAGAAGGTAAAAGCTGGCCGTATTTAGTGTCCTCTCATCTCATATGACTCCTTAAACTACAAATGAATCACATAACAGCTATGGAAAGGACAAATGACAAATGTGGAAATTAACACAAGTGAATATGCACACTGCACTGAAAAGTTAATGAAATACAGTGAGAAATGAACATTGATAAAGAACATGAGCAGACATTTTTCAAAACAGTAACACAGAAAGCGAAACAAATAGAAAACAATTTTAACAATAATTAACGTAAAAATAACACGAGGAACAATACTCAACTGAAACTATTAAGAAAAAAAAAAAAAAACTAAAAGAATGAGAGAAAATAGAAAACAGAAAGGAAAAGGGAAGAACAACATATCGTTATACAATGGACTTCATCTAGACAATACTTTTGTGCTCTACGGTTGAAATATCACTATTCCATGCATTCTTTTATTATTATATCTATGTACAATGGACTTCAACTATTGTGTGATAACTGCTAAGCTCTATAATTGCTAGAAAAACTATCTGAACTATATACTCGTATATATATCCACTGTATACATATTATTATTCAATTTACGTATTACTGGATTTCTTACTTAATTCACTTGGCCATGTATTGTACATAATGTATTCATTTTACATACTACTTCTATTGGACCATTCTACCTTATAATCATTAACTTTCCTAATAATTATATGCCTAGTAAAACTCCTCCCTCAATAGTTATATAAATAAACACACTATTATAATGACTCTGTGTCAGAAGACACCATTTTACTTAAACGGGGGAGTATTGTAACATACTATGTAACTCTAATCATACTATTTAACCATACCTTGTAAGCCCATAGATATAAAAAGCATACATTCATAATATCTTAAGCTTGTGTACGTGACCAATACTGCATGCACGAGTATAAGCTGATTTCATAAATTGCAAACGCAAGCAGCCGGCTCCCCTCGCACTGCCCTCGCTCTATGGGCAGTTGGTTGATTGGCATAGAACGGGTTGGACCTGTGGTTGTTTTCTCCAAATAAACTTCCGTTATATATCATTCAAGACCTCTGGATTTACGAGAGGGGGTGAAACAAATATATATTGTTACGGAACAGATAGATAATGAACACTTCAAGTGAGAACACCAAAATCACTACTGTCCCGCAAAGTTCTAGGTTCAAAACAAAAGACTTAAGTAAAATTACAAGTTAAAGTTTAATGCTCAAACTAACAACTAAACATTCAGGATTCATAAGGATAATGTAATGACAAAAAGCAGGTTAAATATATAGTTAACTACAATAGCCTCTATTAACACTAAATTAGCAAGAGTAAATTTATGTCAGCCCTGATAAAATGAGAAAACCGGATAATTGCTCAGTTAATGCAAGATATATTATTACAGATACAAAATATTATTAATAATGGCTGACACCTTAAACACATGAATCACAAAAACCTCACTAGGCCTACAAATTACACCTTATGATATACAGTACAAGAAAAAAATGTAATAATCACTTATACTCAAATTACACAGCAGCTAGATGGTTGGAGACTTCCTGAGCACTCACAAAAATAATGACAACTGTACAGGGGAGGACAGAGATGTGAACAAAATAAGGAGTAGATCTAAGAGGCAATTAATGCAGAGACTGAGCTCATTATATAGGGGCCGGCAGAGCTTGATACAACTTGTAAGAAGGACGCGCAAATGAAGCCATAGGGGACAAAGAGTTGACAATCCTGCACTGAACAACAGAAAGAACAACTTACTCTAAGGGGGGGAAGGGGGGAGTGAGGTAGAACACGCACTATGGAAGCCACGAGGCGAATCGTGATCAAACATGCAGCATACTGTACGTTAGAATTACACGAAGGATGATGAAATCATAGGCTATGTAACACCTCCCCACAAAGAAAAAGACATTTACAGAGGAAATTTCTTATTACTCTAAAACAATCTGTCTAAAGTCTAGATAAGCAATCTGCAATAACATTTCTTTCCCCTTGATATGTTGTATGTCTAATGAATACTCCTGAAGAAGTAGACTCCATCTTGTCAAATCTCTGATTTTTATCTTTAAACTTACTAAGGAATTTCAGTGGGTTATGATCGTTATAAATGACTATGGGATCAAAACCAGAACACAAAATGAAAAATGCTGTAAACCCAAAATCAAGGCCAAAAGCTCTTTCTCAATAGTTGAGTAGTTCTTTTGAGGTGGAGTGAACTTCTTACTGTAATAAGATAGAGGGTGTTCAATACCCTGATCATCCTCTTGCAGCAAAACAGCCCCAGCTCCTGTATCACTTGCATCAACAGCCATCTTAAAAGGCTTAGCAAAATTTGGAGTAGCGAGCACTGGCTGACTTAATAGGGTAGCTTTAAGTTTACTGAAAGAGGATTCACAGTTATCGGTCCAGACAAATTTAACTCTTTTTCAGTAGGTCTAAGTGGTGATACAAGAATTGAAAAGTTAAGAACAAATCTCCTGTAATAACCTACCATTCCCAAAAATCTTTGTAGCTCTTTCCTACTTTTAGGTCTGGGAAGATCACTTATAACCTGAACCTTAGCTGCTGGTGGTGCAACATGTCCATCACCAATTACGTACCCAAGGTACTGAACTTTAGCTTGACCAAACTCACACTTTGATAAATTAGCTACAAGATTAGCCTGAACTAAACGCTCAAGAAATTTACTGACATGGCATAGGTGATCTTTCCAGTTGTCACTGAAGCTTAATACATAATCAATATAAACAACACACCCTGCCAAACCCTCTGTTACAACATTCATGAGCTTCTGAAAAGTGGCTAGTGCATTCTTCATACCATGTGGCATTACAGAACATGCAAAAGTCTTTCCTAGTGTTACAAAACATGAGATCTCCCTAGCACGTTCAGTCATAGGTACTTGCCAGTATCCCTTTAACAAATCAAACTTACTTATGTACCTAGCCTTTCCGATCTTGTCTATGCAATCTTCCACGTGAGGGAGACGGTAAGTGTCTGTTTTGGTTATCTGATTAACACGTCTGTAGTCGATGCAAAGCCGCTGTGACCCACCTGGCTTATGGACTAGAGTGACAGGAGAACTCCACTCGCTCTGACAGGGCTCAATCATCTTGTGGTCCAACAGGTAGCCAAGCTCCTTCTGGATGAGAGGAACTTTCACTGGGTTCACACGGTAAGGAGGCAGTTTAATTGGCTTTGCGTCTCCAACATCGACATCATGCATCAACACAGTGGTTCTTCCTGGAGTGGCACGGAACACTTGCGGGTACTCCTGCAGCAATGCCGAAAAACTCCTGCCTTTCCTCGGGAGCTAGATGAGAAAGCTTAGTCTGGAGATCATTCATGATATCAGGATTCTTCCCCAAACTATCACTCAGGCTCATGCTGCATGGGAGAACTTCACTTGCAGACTCGGGTGGAACAGCTACAGTGCAGACTGGGTTATTTTCGTCCCGCCTGTGATATAACTTTAGCATGTTGATGTGACAAAGTTGCTTGTTCTTTCTACGATCTGGTGTGGCGATGACATAGTTGACATCACTGAGTTTCTTCTCCACGAAATAAGGACCACTAAACTTGGCTTGAAGAGGTTGCCCATGCACCGGTAGCAGAATCAAAACCTGATCTCCTGGCTGAAAGTGGCGTAACCTGGACTTCTTATCATACCAAGTCTTCATCTTCTCCTGAGCAGCTCCTAAATTCTCTCTCGTCAGCTGTAAAGCAGTGGACAGCCGTTCTTTAAACTTCATCACATACTCCACCAGGTTGACGTCATCTTCCTCCGACAGCCAGCATTCCTTGAGTAGCTTAAGGGGTTCTCTTACTTCATGGCCAAACAGTAGTTCAAAGGGTGAGAAGCCCAGTGATTCATTTGGAGATTCTCTTGCGGCAAATACAGCGAATGGAAGACCTTTATCCCAGTCTTTCTGATGTTCCAAACAGTAATTCTTGAGCATCGATTTGAGTGTTTGATGATATCTCTCCAACGCTCCTTGGGTCTGGGGATGGTAAGCTGAAGACATGATCTGGGTGATGCCCAACTCCTTCGGAGACTGCTTGAAAACATTTGACATGAAATTACTTCCCCGGTCTGACTGTACCTCCTTGGGCAGACCAAACTTTGTGAAGAACCCCAGCATTTCCTTAACCACGTTCTTTGCTGAGATATTTCTAAGTGGAATGGCTTCAGGATAACGAGTAGCCATATCAATCAGGGTCAACACATAAGAAAATCCTGAAGAAGTCTTAGGAAGAGGGCCCACAATATCCACCAACACACGGGTGAATGGCGCCTCAAAAGGAGGAATGGGAACTAGAGGTGCAACCTTTTCGGTCTGATTACACTTCCCCACAACTTGACAGGTGTGACAAGACTTACAATACCAGGAAACATCTCTGAAGATACCTGGCCAGTAGAAGTGTTTCAAAATGCGTGCCACAGTCTTCCTCACTCCAAGGTGTCCTGCCAAACTGGAATCATTAGCCACTCTAATGATATCCTGCCTACAAACACGAGGGATGACAACTTGATGTACAACCTCCCATTCACAGTCGGCTGATGCTGTTGGGGGTCTCCACTTTCTCATAAGTACTCCTGACTTTATATAATAACAAGTAGAAGCACCAGCTGACTCTTCCTCACTGCAAGCAGAGTTAGCTAGACCTTTCAACTCAGGGTCAGCAACCTGCAACTCAACCAACTCTTGACGAGACCAATTATCAACACTACGCGGTACTGCCTCATGTGGTGAGTGGTCCAAATTAGCAAGAAAAGTGTCAGCTAGGATAACATCATCATTATCCTCTAAGTCACCAGTAACTTTAGACTTAGCCCTAGTGACAGCACATGCGGAGAACACATCAGGGACATCACAATCCTGGGTCGCAGCCACTGGCTCACTAGACAACTGAGGAGCTGGACACTTGACTTCCACCAATATCATTTCCAAGTAAGAAAGTTACACCTGACATTGGGAGTGTCTCAACCAACCCTACCATAACGGAACCATTAACAAAATCAGACTCTAAATTCACTCTGCACAGAGGGACAGAGAAGTAATTATTCCCTACACCTTGCAAGATTACAGTTTCATCAGAAGAATTAACATTAGAGCCTAGAACACTGGTCAGCATAAGGGATTGACAAGCACCTGTATCACGATATATTTTAACTGATTTCCTGTCATTACTGTCCAGAGGACTGACAAAACCCTCAGACAGGAAATTAGCACATGAACTCCTGTGTCACTCACGTTACTGCTCAAAAGAGGAGCTTCATCATGAGAATTTAAGTTACCCCTCAAAGCAGGTTCAATTAACTCAGTTAAAGAATTCTGGAAACTCTCAAGGGTGGACACTAGACCAATTGACTGAATATTTAGACTTTTTATTCACATCACGCTGTCTGCTGAAACATTTCTCAGTTGTATGACCAAGCTTACTACAATAAGTACATTTACTTTTCTGAAATCTAGAGGTGAAGCTGGTATTTACTTCCTGAGAAACATCATTTTTATTCTCTTTCCTGTTACCTGTACTCTGAGTAGAGGCAACGTACTTACTCTCAGCTTTACTCTCAGCTTTCCTCTTTTCTTTAGAATATCTCTTGTGAGTGAAAACATATTCATCAGCTAAAACTGCTGCATCAGACTAATTATCTATTCTTTTCTCATCAAGATATAGGTTAACATCTTTATTAATACACCTTTTGAAGTCCTCCAGCAAAATCATCTGCTTAAATTTATCAAAATCATAATCCACATTCTTAGAATTTAACCACTGCTCTAACAGATCTTCTTTGATTTTTGCATACTCAACATGGGATTGCTTATCTTGCTTATAAGTTGTCCTAAATTTTACTCTATAGGCTTCAGGAACAAGCTCATAGGCCTTAAGAATCAAGCTCTTAACTACATCATAATTATCAGATTGATCCTGAGGCAAAGATGCATAAGTTACTTGAGGTCTACTGGTGAGAACAGTTTGAAGGAGTACTGGCCAATACTTTTTGGGCCAATTAAAACCTGTAGCTACCCTCTCAAACAACTGAAAATACTTTGTTAAATCAGATTCATTAAAAGGAGGGACAAGTTTAACATTTTTAGCCACATCAAAATCATCAGAGCTAGATGATCCAGTTCCACTTTGTTTCATGCGATACTCATGGTCTGCCTGAATCCTAGCAATTTCAATTTGTGCCTGTGCCTCCTGAATACGAGCCTGAGATTCGGCCTCCTTAGCACGAGTCTCCTGTAGGGCTAGCTGTAACTTAGCTATTTCAATCTGCGTTTGCTCATCTGGAGGAGTTACATTAAACAAGCTTTCATTAATCATGTCAACAATTTGATCTTTAGAATGATGAGAGCGAACAGCAATTCCCAATTGTTGAGCAACAAGCTTAAGTTCATTCTCTGTTCTGTTTTCTACATCACACACTGTTTTCACATTTGACAAAAAATCTTTGGCTTCATCAAGCGTAGTAATAGTAGACATCATGAATAAATTAGTCACAAAATATCAAGCAATATCCTAATGATAATATCCTGAATATCCTGATAAGAGGTCGCCAAATTTATGGTACGGAACAGAGATTGATAATGAACATTTCAAGTGAGAACATCAAAATCACTACTGTCCCGCAAAGTTCCAGGTTCAAAACAAAAGACAGGTAAAATTACAAGTTAAAGTTTAATGCTCAAACTAACAACTAAACATTCAGGACTCATAAGGATAATGTAATGGCAAAAAACAGGTTAAACTGCAATAGCCTCTATTAACACGAAATTAGCAAGAGTAAATTTATCTAAGCCCTGATAAAAATGAGAAAATCGGATAATGCTCAGTTAATGCAAGATATATTATTACAGATACAAAATATTATTAATAATGGCTGACACCTAAAATACATGAATCACAAAACCCTCACTAGGCCTACGAATTAACACCTTATGCTCTACAGTACAAGAAAAAAATGTAATAATCACTTATACTCAAATTACACAGCAGCTAGATGGTTGGAGACTTCCTGAGCACTCACAAAAATAATAACAACTATACATGGGAGGACAGAGATGTGAACAAAATAAGGAGTAGATCTGAGTGGCAATTAATGCAGAGACTGAGCTCATTATATAGGGGCCGGCAGAGTTTGATACAACTTGTAACAAGGACGCGCAAATGAAGCCATAGGGGACAAAGAGTTGACAATCCTGCTCTGAACAACAGAAAGAACGACTTACTCTACTATAAGGGGGAGAAGGGGGGAATGAGGTAGAACACGCACTATGGAAGCCACGAGGCGAATCGTGATCAGACATGCAGCATACTGTACGTTAGAATTATACAAAGGATGAAGAAATCATAAGCTATGTAACAATATATATATATATATATATATATATATATATATATATATATATATATATATATATATATATATATATGTTTCATAGCTTATGATTTCTTCATCCTTTGTATAATATATATATATATATATATATATATATATATATATATATATATATATATATATATATATATATATATATATATATATATATATATATATATATATATATATATATATATATATATATGTGTGTGTGTGTGTGTGTGTGTGTGTGTGTGTGTGTGTGTGTGCGCGCGCGTTATGGCTAGATAGACATATATTATTTTTATTTCTTTTCTATTTTTTTTCTAACTTTTATCCTTTCATGATCAAGACACCATAAAACGCATTAGTTTACAATGAGTCATGGAACCATCTCATGGTAGGGACAGCTCTAGTACTGAATATCAATTAACATCATATATATACACTATATAAAAAAAAGTCATGTATATATGTGTGCTTGTTTGTGCATTTGTTCGTTTCTTTCATGAGAACGTTAATAGATATTGACCTAATTCTTCCTGCATTAGGTCGGGATAAGTCCAGGGAATGTCAGAAAAAAAAATGATGGCAAGCAAAAACATGTTTGTTTGTTCGTTTCTTTCACGGCAGCAATAATAGTTATCAACCTAATTATTTTTTGCACTAGGTCGGGGTAAGTTCAAGGAGTTTCAGAAAAATACTAAACATAAATTTTGGCTATCGCGATCAACGAGAAGGCGCGAAATTGCTAAAATTTGCGACAACCGAAATTATGCGAAAAGCTTTTTTTTTTTTTCTTTTTTTTCTTTTTGGTTAGAATTGGTCATTGTGGGAGGAATAATGGTATGGAAACAAAGATAATGGTATCTGCAAATAGTATTCTGCATTATGCCGAATAATGTCATATGATTATATTCTGCATGGAGCGAGTGTTAATTTTGTCACCATTAGTCCTCTCATGGCCAGAACCTCTCTAGTTGATGCTGCTGTTGTTGATCAACCCCAGCTGTTCTGTCTGCACAGACCCATCAACCACAGGCAAGGAACTACCTTTGCAGAGTAGTCCCGTGTATGAACCGATGTTCCCTTGTGGTTGACAGCACCTCGCCTCAATGAAGTCAAAGGAAAAGGATGGAGGTTCGGTTCCTGGATCGGCGCTGCATTTACGTCTTTCCACCCATCTCGATGGATACAGAATTGTCCAGCTGATTTCAGACCCTTGCTTTACAGACGCTATGTTTGATCCCCTGTTAAGGACCTCGCTCCTTTGAATTATGGAATAAGATCAGGAATCTCATCTCTGAATATTATCCACAGGTATCATTGACGATAGTATTTAAACCACCAACATTGCCATCCAACCACTTCGAGCTCAAGGACAGTATCCACGATTCTCTGATGTCATCTGTAGTGCACAAATTTAAGTCTAGTGGATGTAATTTTATTTGTTGGTCAAACCAAACTACATCTCACTGCAAGGATTTCAGAGCATCGTGGAAAGTCACAAAGAACGGGTCTCCCTCTGACGAAACCCGGGTATTCAACGATCCATGAACACTAGCAAGCCTCAGGCCACACTGTCTATACCAGTGATTTCTCCATTCTCCACACTCCTCATGATGACACATCAGGATGAGTAGCAGAGACTCTCCTCACCCACTTCCACAAGACAACCTTGGGTGTATGTGTCTCCTCCACCTCTACATTGCATTTTTTAAACCATTATTTTAACTTTGTCTCATGTTTGAACATTTTTTTTTAATTTGACCTGTTTTACCCACACATATTACCTGAGTGCTGCCCTTTTTCATCATTATGCATGAATTTTCCTGTGCTTTTACTTGGCTGAAAAATGAAATTCTCATTATTTTTATATTCTTTTGTAAAAATCAAATACCAATTTGTAGGCAGATGATGGCTAGAGTAAAGCCGAAAAGTTTCAGATAAGTAAACGGGATGTTCATCCCCGCATTGGTAGTCTGTTCATCTTTATTAGACTTCACTTCCAACATGGTGAAAGTATAGCTTATCTAATATACTATAGCACTAGCTGTTTGTATGTGACAGTGTGTGTATTTTGAGCAGCCGAAACTACACAATCAAATCGCACCAAAATTGGCACAAAAATCACAAAAAATTCCCTGATGTGAACAAACTTGGTCCCATCACGATTGAAAAACTTTTACTATAATGAGCGATCAAAGTTTGACCAAAAAACGCCGCTCCCGGCTTGAGTTCCTGAAATTAGGGTTGCGACCACCGTAGAGTTTCTGATGGTTTTATATCGATATCGCCTTGACGGCCGATAGTGACAACGTTAGACTAGAACAGCACATAAACGTGACTCGGATTATCTGAAATCATCGCAATGTGCGCGCAAAGCATGAGGAAACGTGAGAGAAACACAAGGAAATGAGTGCGAAGAACGAAAAAGTGACCGTGCAGCACGAGATCCTTCCACAAGAACAAGTGCGACGGGGCCTGGAGGGCTCACGAGCACTTGTGTATGTATCTATATCTTCATCTGTGTGTGTGTGTGTGTGTGTGTGTGTGTGTGTGTGTGTGTGTGTGTGTGTGTTTATAAAACCTCTATTTGAAATCTGCCCAAAGTTAAATATAATCATCTGGAGACAGTAGCAATGAGAGCTAAACGAGTCACATCACTTGAAGGGCCACATAATGGTACAATATTATACATAAGTCCCTCAAATATGATTACCTCAATTTTAATGAAACTTACTTGCATATATACAAAGCACTTCAGAAATGTTATATGTAAATTATACTAGTCTTTATATACTATTATCTTGAATTATATTAAGATAATGAAAACACACACACACACACACACACACACACACACACACACACACACACACACACACACACACGCGCGTGAGCACGCGCAAACCTGTGTGTTAGTGTGTGTGTGTGTTCTTACCTAATTGTTCTTACCTAATTGTATCTTTACAGGAATGAGTCAAGCTCATACTGTCCCGTGTCTTAAACCATATTTATCGTAAATATCCTTAAAATTGTGAATTGTTTTGGCACACACTATTTCATTCAGTAGTGCATTCCACTGATCAATTACTCTATTTGGGAAACTAAATTTCCTTAAGTATCACCTCATTTCTTATGCAGTTTTTTGCAGTGTCCTCTTGCTGATGCTTCCTCATAGGTTAAGTAATCATTTATGTATATTATCTCCTTCCCTGATATGCATTTATATAGCATAATCATGTCACCTCTTTTCCTTCTCTCCAGTAGTGTTGGTAGATTCAGTTTATTTAGTCTTTCTTCGTAGCTAAGATCCCTTAAGCTTGGTACCCATCTTGTAGCGGCCCTTTGAACTTTTTCAATCTTGTCTATGTGTTATTTGAGATGAGGACTCCAGACTACTAATGCATACTCCAAGGCTGGTCTGATGAATATTATCTTTCTTATCATGTCTTCATTTATGTATGTGAATGCTATTCTCATATTTGCAAGCAGTGTATACATGTTCCGTACCTTCTCACTGATGTGATCAGCCGGAGATAGTCTGTTATTGATAATCACACCTAGGTCCTCTCTTTCTGATGTGTGTAGCGTTTTATTTCCTCAAGTATAATCCCAATCAGGTCTTTTTCCACTTTTGCCAGACTTGATTACATGACACTTGTCCACATTGAATTCCATTTGCCATATTACTCCATTCATGAAGTTTATTTAATTCTTCTTGTAGTCTGTGTTAGTAATTCTCCTTTGTATTTTTGCATCATCTGCAAACATATTTAGATAGCTTTCATTTCCAATGTTATTGAAAGAAGTGACTAGTGGAGTACCACAGGGCTCAGTGCTGTCACCAATCATGTTTTTAGTGTATATAAATGATATATTTATATACACTAAAAACGATTGGTGCCAGCACTGAGCCCTGTGGTACTCCACTAGTCACTTCTTTCCATGATGAGTAATTTCCCCTTAGTACTGTTCTCATTTTCCTTTTCATGAGAAAATCTTTCATCCAACAATACAGTTTACCTCGAATTCCTCCTTGATGGTACAGTTTTTATAAAAGTCTTTGGTGTGGTACTGTCAAATACTTTCTTGAAATCTAAATAGATCCTGTCCACCCATCCTTCTCTTTCCTGTAATGTGTCTGTTACTCTGTCATAGTAGCTCAACAGATTAGTAACACGATTTTCCTTTTCTGAAACCAAACTGTCTTTCTGTTGTCATACTGTGTTCTTCTAGATGATTTACCCAAGCTTCTCTCATAAGCTTTTTTAATACCTTGCTTACAACACTAGTCAGTGATACTGGTTGGTAGTTGAGTGGATTTTTTCTATTTCCTTTCTTGAATAAGGGAACAATGCTTTCTTCCAAATATCAGGTAATTTACCTTGACTCAAGGATTTCTTCAAAAATGAAAAATAGTGGTTTACTCAACTCCTTTGCACATTCACATAGTACCTAACTTGAAATTTCATCAGGACCATATGCTTTTCCTTTGTCTAATTTACTTAGCTCCTCCTGTATTACTTTTTCTGATGTTTGTATATCTGGTACTATGTGTGGGCATGCATGTTCCACATAATCCATCTCAAAATTTTTTTCCTCTGTAAAAACTGATTGGAATTCCTTGTTTAGTGCTTCACAAATATCCTTCCTATGTATAGGTGATTCCCTCGTCCGTAATGGATTGTATTTTATCTTTTACTTTGGTTTTGCTTCTGATGTAGCTGTAAAATGGCTTCGGTTGATCACTACTTTTATTTATGATATCCTCCTCAAACTGTTTTTGGCCTTCCCTCATTATCCTTGCCTGTTTGTAATTATTATATGCCCTTTCACTATTGTGTCTTCTGTATCTATTCCACAACAAATCTCTTTTTTCTTTTGATTTTTTACACTGTATTGAACCATTTCTTTATTTTCTTTTCTGCTTCTTTATGCTGTGGGATGTACTTCTGGACTCCTATTTCATAAAGTTCACAGAATTTTTTATATATAGCATTTAAATCTTGTCCTCTAAGCTCCTTTTTCCCAATCAGTTTCTAAGAATTACATCTTTAGGTGATAGTTTCCCTTTTTATAGTTTAGGCTCCTTTTGTAACTTTCAGTGCTGTTAACTGTCATATGCTATCCTGAAGTTGCAATTTAGTACTGCATGGTCGCTTTTGCCGAATGGAGGGTGGTACATTAAATTGTCAATATCGTTTTCTTGCCTAATAAATATGAGATCCAGCATTGAGGATACATCGAGTCCTCTTTTTCTGGTGCTTTCCCTTACATGTTGCGTTAGGAAAAAACTCTTGCACGAGATCCAGGAGCTTTTGGTCCCAACATCTTTCTTGGCTTATTATATCTAGAGTATTCCAAATTATATTTGTATTAAAATCTCCAGTAAGTATAATTCTTTCCGATTTCTCTTCCATTTTATGTAGTATTATATTCTCTGCCAGGTCCTCATATTCATCTCTTTCCCATGTGTTTGACCTGGGTGGCACGTACAAATTGGCTAAAATTACTTTCCCTTCAGCTGTATTGATCTCTACTGCAATCAGTTCTACGTGTGAGGGTATATCCAGTTAAATTTCTTTGACTTTTAGATTTTTCTTAGTTAATATTATAATTCCTCCTTTTTTAAGTTCCCTTCTCTATATATTACATTCCTCTAAGTTTAGGATGTCATTTGATATCCTTGGTGTTAGTTTTCTTTGCTAGGCATATTATATGTGGTTCATTTTCTCTGACAATCATTCATCTCTAATAATTTAGATACCATTCCATCCACATTTGAGTACATCAAATTAATCTTCTTGTTTATATACTTGTCATGACATGGTTCTACTACCTTCCTCCTTTTTATTCCCTCCTATTTGTGTACCACTTTCGTACCTGCAATCTTATTACTCGAAATTTCTTTCTTCTCTCGGAAACCTCCACGTCAATTGAAACTTATTCTTCTTAAATACTCAGATGCCAGCTCTCTAAGTGTCAATCAATATCTTGTTATACGTATCTTAAATGCGATTTTCTCACCATCAAAAATGACCAGAGTTTCGAAAGCGATCAATCCAGTAAAATAATTTTGAACTACTCCAAAGGCGGATGCTATCTACCGTAACTAAGTGACAATTGGCATTATTTTTAAGCCTTGAAGTCACGGCTAAGATCAGTTTTGAAAATTAGAACAGACTCATCTAAAACGATAACTGCAGTTAATCTTAACACTAGAGACAAAATAGTGCATGTCGAAGCTCCGGTCACTTGATTCTTTTTAGATCCATAATAAACACTAAAACTGCGTATATGAAAAACCAAGTAATGATTATAAATTTTATATCTCAGTACGATTTATTGCATTTCGGAAAGATTTTACCAAGGTGATTATGGATAATTATATCACAAGAACCGTCATACTAGAAAAATATTCCTTTATTTAAATTTGGTAAGACTCAAGTCCACTTTAAATTCCAGTCATCCAAATAATAATGATTTGAACATTTGTAGAAGCTGCATATTTAATGCTTTTCACCCCTCATTATGCGGTTTTTAGAATCACTCAAGTATAATAGTTTTTAACAATGAGTAAAATTATGCTTTTACCGTAACCGATTTTTTTTTTTCCCTCACCCTAAGAAATGTATTCTCAGTTTTGGAAATAACTGGATGCGTCTCCAATTAAATATTGAGTACATTTGTGGGTTGCATATATAGCGTTTTCGCCCAAAAATGCATTTACACAGACATCACAAAATAGTTTGGAAATACCTTTAAAGAGGATGCTATCACAATTGTTACTAATTTTTAGCCTTAACTCATAGATAAAATGAATGTAAGAAACCGAAAGGTACAAATCTAATTAAATTAAAGATCCATCACATATCAGCACGAGAGACAGTATTTCATGTCAACGTTCCGGCAACTTGATTTTTTAAAGACCCATTACGAACAATAAAACTGCGGATATGAGGAACCAAGTAATGTTTATAAACTACATATTTCAGTACGGTTATTACCTTTTTCTATTAATATATATCCGATAATAGACAATTTCCTTTTAAACGATTACTTGCCTTTCGGAGTGATTTTATTTTGGTAAAGGAGGATAATGATTTCACACGATCCGTCATACTGAGAAAATATTTCATTTTTTAAATTTGATCATGAGATTTAAATTTCCACTATAAAACCAAGGGATACACACAAAATAATATCCGCTTTATCTTTAGATTTGGTAGATGAATACACGTCTCAAGTCAAACGAAACTCTTTGGGATTACATCCGTCAAATGCCAGCCTTCTCTACCTGTGAATCAATATCATCCTTTTGTTTTGATTTTTTTTTTTTCCTACACGGAATTCTCTCACCCTCAGAAGTGTTTTCTGATTTTTGTTGGGAGTGTTTCCCACCTAATTTTGAGCACATTTGTAGAAGTTTTATGTTTAGTGTTTTCGCCCTCCATTATGCGGTATTTAGAATCACTTAAGTATAGTAGTTTCTAAAGCGGATTCTTTTACTATAACGAAACAAGTTGACCCTTTTTTATTACGTGAAGTTAAAACTACAAATGAAAAAAGTCACAAATGACCCTCTTCCTAACGTAAAAATCAATAAATTCTCAGGTCGATAATAATACAGTTCCTTCATTGTTCCTTCAACCTTCATGTTTTGTAGCTGAAATGCACTATACTTGTATTTAAATGAGGAATAAATAATATAATATCGGTATTGCGATGTTTATACATCATAGAATACATTTCTAGGCTAGTCATTTGACTCTAACCTAGAAATATTCCTTCTGACGAAGTATCACAGTTTTGAGAGATTTTACCTCAGGAAATGTGGCCTATGGTGTAACAAAAATCGTTGTACTGTGCAATTTTATTTTTACATTGTCAATATTCTCGAAGTACTTTTAAACTACTGCAGATTTAAAAACACGAACTCGAATTTCTCTATTCTTTCGGTGACTCTCACGTCAATTGAAACTTTCTTAAACCCTCATATGCTAGCTCTCTTTAAGTGTCAATTTTTTGTTATATGTTCCTTAAATGCGAATTTTTTAACCATCAAAAATGTCCCGAGTTTCGGCAGTATTTCAGTTTGTTTCGCAATCAATTTTGAGTACATTTGTGGACGTTGCATTTTCAGCGATTTCGCCCAAAAATACGTTGATAAAACGATCAATACAGTAAAATTGTTTTGAATTATTCCCAAAGTGGATGGGATCCACAGAAACTGACAATTTCCATTACTTTTTATCCTTGAAATCACGGCTAAGATGAATTTTGAAAAATGGCGATTCATCTAAAATGATAAATCCAGTTAATCTCAACACGAGAGACACAACAGTTCATGTCGACGGTAAGGCAACTTGATTTTTTTTAGACCCATCACAAACAATAAAGATGCGTATATGACCAACCAAGTAACAGGATGGATATTTGCTTCTTTCTAAGGGGCTGGAAAAATTGAGATACGGATGCATAGTGGGAAAAATTTTGCTAATACAGGAGCCAACACTGAGGAGCAGTTTTTAAGTACTATTGAAGGAATTTCATCTGGACCTGTAGCTTTGTGTGCTGATAGATTCTGTAATACGGCTTGTACACCCACGAACCAAAGTTCCGACACCCCCCTGGCTGGTAAGGAGTCGAAGCCAAGGCTGATGAAAAGCTGAACTACCGAACAGACGAGTAGCAAATTGGTAAGGAGTTTATATCTCACACAAGTATAAGCCCGTCAAACAAAGACGAGTACTGCAGGGAATATGTTTCGAAACTTCACCTTATTATGTGTCCGGATAATATAGGCATATCTGTAGTTAGGGTAACATATTACCAAAGTATTCGAAAAGCATGGTTAGGGTTCGACACAATATGGTTTATATTACGTTAGGATCGACGTATTGTGTTGGTAGAGCTACAAATAATCGCTTGAAAATACTGACACCCATCAGAGATGTAAAGTTTGTCATGTAAATGCACTGTTGCAGCAATATTTATAGCAGTACGATATTCTTTCAGAAAGTAAAACAGCATATTTTAAAATATTATCATACTGCAATCAACCATGCGAACGAGGCGAATAGGGTGGTATCCTGGGTGCCTTGTCTGTCTGTCTGTCGTCTGTCTGTCCATCCCTCAAACTACGGATTTTCACAAATTTCCAGGTGTGTCCAGTTCGCCCATATATATATATATATATATATATATATATATATATATATATATATATATATATATATATATATATATATATATATATATATATATATACCGTATACTGCTGGACCCCTTCTTCCTGAGTTAGCCCAGCCACCGATTGTGTAACCTAACATGGTGCTTCAAACATGATGGATATTCGAAGCTGCGGTTCAGCACTACAGAATTTTCACTCGTCCGTCACACCACGGTAATTTTAATATGCTCTACTTGTCACATGGATGAAAAATAAATAATTCAGAAGCACATTACAAAGACAATAACAATAAACCATCCCTGTTCTGTTTGTACTTATTCTCTTCGAGAATTCCAGCTGTGAAGTGTCAAGCACAACCTCAGAGTCTTTCTATCAATCTGCTAAGCTAGTGTGTCCGATCATTGAGCCTATCATTAGCCTTGGCTTCGACTTACTGCCAACCAATTGGGTGTCAGATCTTTGGTTCGTGGGTGTACATGTCTGGTGTGAATCATGACAGGAGGTATTTGTGGGGAATCAAAATCAAGTACATGAATATTATGATTTTCTGAATTTAGGGTTGAGTTTGCTGAAATAATGTCAATAAGAAGGTTGGCTTTTAAGCGTGGGTCACTTACTAAATTTCCATTGGGGGACTGTAACGGTGGAATGGAAGAGGTGATAGTGAAGTTGGTTTGGATTGTTTAGTAGTTTGTTAGCTTATCTATTTCTGATATTTTTAAAATAGTTAAAGGCTTCTTTGGTTTTGGTCCTTTTATGTTCTGTTACTGTAGCACAATTGAGGTCAAATCATGTTTTTCTGTAACTATGATGGGGAATGAATGTTTCCATGCCGACTTTATTGAAATCCTATGTGGCCCAATGCGGAATTTGCATCATGGGAGAAAAAGGAGGTCCTGGGAAGATCCATGAGATAATTTTGAAGTCCCTCCCACTCTGCCCTGTCATAGTGCCATTTAGTCATCACGACAGGTTCAGAACAGGATGTGAAACTGGTGGCTTGAATCAGGGGATCCGAGGGGGGACTTCACCGATATTATAATTATCTGAATTGAAAATAAATCTCAATAACGAGACTATATAATTAATTACCATTCATAATTTTATTCAAGGTAGAAATACAGTGGATGACAGCTACAAAAAATGAAGGTTGAATCTTTGGACTTTTACGTTAGGAAGAGGTTCATTTGTGACTTTTTTCATTTGTAGTGGAAATTTCACAAAATAAAAACTGGTGAACTTGTATCGTTAAGGTAAAAGAATCCGCTTTGGTAATAGTTAAAAACTATTATACTTGAGCGATTCTAAAAAACAAATAATGGAGGCGAGAACACTAAATATGCAACTTCTTCAAATGTGTTCTATATTAGGTGGGAAACACTCCATACCGATCTAAAAATTCGAAAAACATTTTTGAGGAAAGTTTCGTGTCGGGAAAAAAACAAAAGGAGGTAACACGTAGGATGATCATGATTCACAGGTAGGGAAGGCTGGCATTTGACGGATGTAATCACAAAGAATTTCGTTTGATTTGAGACGCGTATACATCTTGCAAATTTAGAGATAAAACGGATATTATTTTTATATGTATCTCTAGATTTTAAAGGGAAATCTTAAGCCTCCTGATCAAATTCTAAAAATTAAAATATTTCCCAGTATGACGGATCGTGTGAAATCATTATCATTATTTACCAAGATAAAATCACAACCAAGGACAAGAAATCGTTTTAAAGATAATTGTCTTAGATATAATATTATTAGGAAAAGTAAATACATAACCGTACTGAGATATTAAATATATAAATATTAGTTGGTTCCCCACATATGCAGTTTGGTTGTTCATAACAGGTCTTTAAAAAATCACGTTGCAGGGACGTCGACATGATCTGTTGTCTCGTATTGATATGATTGATCTTTTTTAAATTCATTGTAACAATTGTGATAGGATCCGCTTTAAGGGTGTTCCCAACTATTTTATTTGAGTGATGTCTATGTAAATGCTTTTTTGGGAAAAATCGCTAAATATGCAACTTCCACAAATGTACTCAAAATTGACTGGGAGAAGCATCCAATTATTTCCAAAACAGAAAATACCATTCTTGGGATAAAAAGAAAAAAAATTGGAAATGTAACAAGAAACCGAGTGGCTCTAAATGAGGGTTGGCATCAAGGGGTTTAAGAAGAGTAAGTTTCAATTGAAAATTGAGTCACCGAAAGAAGCCAGAAAATTCGAATGACTTCTTTTTTATCTGGTTTAGAAGAACTTTAAAGTTACATCGAGAAAAAATAAATCAATAAGTAAATATATGCGCAATATGAAATTTCGTGTTACACCATAGCTGAGATACCTCGAGAAAGAATATTGGCGAGCTTTTGACTCACCTATAGATATAGAAAAGAAAGCATAAACCATCGCAATTCCTAGATTATGTAATTAATCACCATTCATAGAATTATTCCTCCTCTCCCCAGACATCATAGCTTCAAAAAAATGAATGAACGTTATTGCTATTGTCTGGAGATATTTTGTATTTTTCGTTAGGAAGAGGGTCATTTGTGACTTTTTTCATTTGTAGTGGTAAGCAGATAAAGCAAAATGGTCAAGCTGTGTTGTTACGGTAAGAGCATGTTTAGTAGTAAAGAATTATTTTATTTGAGCGATTCAAAAACCTGAAGCATGTAGGGCGAAAAGCACTAAATATGCAGCTTCTGCAAATGTGCTCCAAATCAGATGGGAGCCACTCCAAATTCTATCAAAAAATCAGAAAACATGTGATGGTGAGAGAATTCCATGTAAAAAAAAAAAAGTATCAGTAACATGCCTAAATGAGGTAACAAGAAAGATGAAATGGTAAAAAGGATAATAAGGATGACATTTGAGGGTTTTAACCCCAAAGAGTTTCGTTTAATTTGAGACATGTAGATATTACTTGGAAATGAGGACAGAGCGGATATTATTATTTGGATAACTAGAATTTAAACTCACGACTTGAGCCTCCTCTAGAAATTTAAATAATGGAATATTTTCCCAGTATGACGGTTCGTGTGATATCATTATCCACAGACACCATGGTAATATCATTCAGAAAGGCAATATATCATCATGGTATTAATTATTAGAAAAAAGTACAGTACAAACATGACCTAACGGAGATAAACAATTTATAAGGATTACTTGGTTGGTCATATACGCAGTTTTATTTTTCATGATGGGAATAAAAAAAAAGTTGCCGGAGCTTCCACATGAACTGTTGTGTCTCTCGTGTTGAAATGAACTGGACTTTTCATTTCAGATGTCTCCTGTCATTTGTCAAATTCATCTTAGACGTGACTTAAAGGTTAAAAAGTAATCCCAATTGTCGCTTAGTCACGGTGGATCGCATCTGCTTATGGAGTAGTTCAAAACTATTTCACTGGAGTGATCGTTTTTTAAACGTAATATTGGGCGAAATCGCTAAAAATACAATGTACGCAAATGTACTCAAAATTGATTGCGAAACAAACCAAAATACTGTCGATACTAGGAAATTTTTGATGGAAAAAAAATCGCATTTAAGAACCATATAAGAAGAAACTGATTGGCAAAGAGACCTGGCATCTGAGGGTTTAAGAAAAATAAGTTTCAATTGACGTGGGAGTCACCGAAACAAAAGAGAAATTTCGAATGAGTATTCGTTTTAATCTGCAGTACTTTAAAAGTACTTCGAGAATACTGAGTTTAAAATAAAATTGCGCGATATGATGTTTCTTGATACACCAAACGCCAAATTTCCTAAGGTAAAATCTCTCAAAACTGTGATACCTTATTAGAATGAATATTGATAAGTTTTTCACTCACCTAGAAATGTATACGAGAAACTATAAACACCATCGCAATACCGAGGCTATATAAGTAATTACCATTCATAACTTTATTCCTCATCTAGGTACACATATAGTGCATATCAAAAAAAAAATTAAAGTTGAAATAACAATGATTGTATTAGTATGATCAGGAGAACGTTTGGAGTATAATGTTAGGAATAGGGTCATTTATGACTTTTTTTATTTGTAGTGTTAACCACAAAAAATGGTCAACTTTTTCATTACGATAAAAGAATCAGCTTTAGCAGTAGTTAAAAACTATTATACTTGAGCGATCATAAAAACCGCATGAATGACGGCGAAAACACTAAGTATTCAACTTTTACAAGTGTTCTCTATATTAGGTGGAAAAAACTCCCAACTGATTTAAGAATCAGAAAATATTTCAGAGGTTGCAAGAATTCAGTCGAAAAAAAAAAAATAACAAAACAGGAGGTAACACGTAGAATGGTATTAATTCACAGGTAGAGAAGGCTGGAACTTCACGGATGTAATTCTAAAGATTTTCGATTGAATAGAGACGAGTATACATCTTGCAAATTTAGAGATAGAGAATAATTCTTTTATCGTATCACTAGGTTTTAAAGTGGCATCTAGAGCCTCCTGATCAAATTTAAAAAAATGGATTATTTTCCCTGTATGACGGTTCGTGTGAAATCATTATCCATACTTATCAAGATGAAATCACTGCCAAGGGCACAAAATCGTTTAAAAGGGAATTGTCTATAATCAGATATATATTGTTAGGAAAAACTAAATACATGACCGTACTGAGAAAAACAGTTTATGAATCATTTCTTGGTTCTTTGTATACGCAATTTCATTGTTCTTAACGGGTCTAAAAAATCACGTTGTCTGAACGTCGACATGAACTGCTGTGTCTCTTGCGTTGATATTTAATGGATCTTTAATATACATGAGATGTCGCTTTCATTTTTTAAAATTCTTTTTATCCCTAAGTTGAGGCTAAAATGTAGTAACGATTTTGAACTAGTCACAGCTGAAAGCATCCGTCTTAAAGAGTATTTCCAAACTCTTTTATTTAAGTGATTTCTCTGTAAATGCATTTTCTGGTGAAATCGCTGAATATCCAGCATCAACAAATTTACTAAAAATTGATTGGGAGATGTATCCAATTATTTCCAAACTTCAGAATACATTTCTTAAGGGAAAAAAAAAAAATCTTTGGAAACATGTAACAAGAATCCGCTTGGCGCCAAAAGAGAGTTGGCATCTGGAGGTTTAAAAGAGCAAGATTCAAAAGACTTTGGGGTCACCGATAGAAGCCAGAAAATTCGAATTTTTCTTTTTAATCTGCTGTAGAACTTTAAAATTACATCGAGCCAACTGTCTACCAGTTGGCTCGATGTAAAAGATAAATCAATAAGTATATGAGAAATATAAATTTTCGTTTTACACCATAAACAACATTTCCTTTGTTAAAATCTCGGAAAGTTGAGATACCTCGAGAGATAGAATATTGGTGTGCTTTTGACTCTCACCTATAGATATAGAGGAGAAAGCATAAAAACTAACGCAATTCCGAGATTATGTAATTAATCAACATTCAGAGCTATATTCCTCCTCTCCCTAGACATATAGTGCAAGACAGCTACAAAAAAGGAAGGTTGAAGGAGAAATGAATGAACTTTATTGCTATCGTCTGGAGATTTTTTGGATTTTTACATTACTATGAGGGTCATTTGTGACATTGTTAGTTTGTCCATCAGGTGGAAAAAAGCATAAGTTTAGTAATAGTTAAAAACTATTATACTTGAGCGATTCAAAAACCGCATAATGGAGGGCAATAAGCACTAAATATAAGGCTTTTACAAATGTGCTCGAAATCAGGTGGGAAGCACTCCCACTTGTTTAAAAAAAATCAGAAAACATAATGTGACGGTGAGAAAATTTTGAGTAAAAAAAAAATCAGTAACAAGTCTAAATGAGGTAACACGTATGACGCATTGGCTGAAAGGAAAATAAGGATGTCGTTTCACGGTTTTATCCCCAAAGAGGTTCGTTTAATTAGAGACATATATAACGAAAATAAAGAGATCATCCGGATATTATTATTTTCATAACTAGAAATTAAAATGACTGGGCCTCCTGACCAAATTTAAATTATGGCATATTTTCCCAGTATGACTTCTCTTGATATCATTATCCATATTTATCATGGTAAAATCTTTCCGAAAGGCAAGAAATCCTTTATTAATTATCAGATATATATTACAAGAAAAGTAAATACACAACCGAACTAAGATATACAAATTAGAATTACTTGGTAGTTCATACGCAACTTCATCGTTCATGATGTCTAAAAAAAAAATCAGGCGACCGGAGCTCCGGAATGAACTGTTCTCTCTTGTTAATATTATCTGCATTTTTCATTTTACATGTCTCGTCATTTTTCAAAATTCATCTTAGCCGTGACTTGAAGGCTAAAAAGTAATTCCAGTTGTAACTTAGTTACGGTAGATAGCATCCGCTTTTGGAGTAGTACAAAAATATTTTATTGGAGTAATTGTTTTAAACGTATTTCTTGGCAAAATCGCTGAAAATGCAACGTCCAATAATGTACTCAAAATTGATTGCGAAACAAAAACAAATACTGTCGAAACTCTGAAGAAATTTTTGATGGTGAAAAAATCGCAAGAAAGTGATTCACACAAATAGCAGGCCTCTGACGGTTTAACAAGAATGTTACAATTGACGTGGGGGTAACCGAAAGAAGAAAGAAATCGAATGAGTATTCTTTTTAATCTTCAGTAATTTAAAAGAACTCGAGAATATTGACTGGAAGTAAAAATAAAAGTGCGCAGTATAACGGTTCTTGTTAAACCATAAGCCACATTTCCTGAGGTAAAATCTCTCAAAACTGTGATACCTCGTCAGAAGGAATACTGATTAGCTTTTGAGTCTCACCTAGAAATGAATTGTTATTATATAATTAATTCCCATTCATAACTTTATTCATCATCTAGGTAGACATATAGTGCATGACAGCTACAAAAAATGAAGGTTGAAAGAAATAACTCATTATCGTCTGGAGAATGTTTGGATTTTTACGTTAGGAAGAGGGTCATT
>NC_136977.1:36228286-36348286 GCF_032717465.1 Coenobita brevimanus
TTCGATAACCCCAATGTCATTTGAATTTTGCTCTTCTTAAACCCCCATATGCCAACTCTCATTTAGCGCCAATCGGTTTCTTGTTGCATGTTTCCAATTTTTTTTTTTTTTTCATCCTATGAAATGTATTATCAGTTCTGAAAATAATCGGATGCGTCTCCGAATCATTTTTGAGCACATTTGTCGAAGTTCCATACCTAGCGATTTCGCCCAAGAATGTATTTTCACAGATCATAATAAAAATAGTTTGGAAATACCCTTACCCGAATGCTATCACAATTGTTACTACTTTTTAGCCTAGACTCAGGGATAAAATGAATTTAAAATGAATAGGACTAATCTCATGGAATTAAAGAAACTACTTATATCAACACGAAAGATACAACAGTTCAGGTCGACGTTCCGGCAATGTGATTTTTTAAAGACCCGTTACTAACAGTAAAACTAAGTATATTTAGGCACCAAGTAATATTTATAAACTGCATATCTCAGTACGTTTATGTATAGTCGTCAGCACAAATTCGCTGCAAGCTTGCTCCTGTGATGTGGTTGTTTTGTCTGGCAACAGTGTATAGGAACTTGTTGCCCCACAGGCTTTTATACGCTTTAAAGACGTGTTTGTAAGAATTAGTGCTATAAATCGCCCAGAATATAATAAATTGAGCAAAAGACGACGGATGGATGTTGTAGAGTGATAAAACTTCTGCTCTCTCCCTCGTACCCACCTCATGTCCAACCCACCCCCATGCTCCTTAATTTCCACTCCCCCCTCTCCGCACACTGTCTACCTTAACCACGGCGCAGATCTATGTAATGAACTGCACTCTTCTCCATTTCTTGTCTGTTCCTGTAACCTTTTAGTTCCTTACATTCGATAGTATTTTGCAATGCCTCAGTCTTTTTCACCCACTCTTTACCCCAAACGTGATGCAGTAGTTCGAATCATGATGGATTCTGATTCTGCTTCATGAATCAGTGAACAGTATGAGGAGGATGGGAACATTTTCCTTCGAACGACGGGGAGAGAGAGAGGAATGGACACGTTTGTTTAATTTCGCCTACAATAGCCACCAACTACCAGACTCACTAAAAACAAACACACACACACACACACACACACACACACACACACACACACGTAAGGAATACATCACAAGAACGAGACCTCAAACGTTTCTGTATCTAGCGGCTGTTGGTAGTGACTGGGGATGAAGAAAAGAATAACTGGAATAAAAAGATTGGGAATCAGACCCGGAGGGTGAGAATGGGATTAGAACAGGAAGAAATATTGGTAATTAGCCTTAGATACATTTTATTAAAGCATTTCGAGCAACTTAGAACAGGACAGTATTGGTTTAGTAAACAGCCAAGAAAGAATTGTGATCCACCAGTCGGGTTAGTGCCGTGTGTAAATGAATGAAGGTAGAGAGTGGGGAGAGGAGAAAGAGGAGAGGCATGAACGTGAGTGGGGTGTAGGAGGGAGAGGGAGGAGTGGGGGGACATCAGGAGGAGAAAGGGGGATAGAGGGGAAGGGAGTTTAGACACGGTTATGAGAAATGTCACAGTATTACGTTCGTACGTCGTTTCATAATATTCTGTCAGCTCTTGCACTTTTTTTTATACTAATTAAATACGGTATACATATTATATTCACCCAGCCACTTTTTAAAAACATATCGTTAAAGTCTACGTGGCAATTAGACCCCTTACACTATCGCCAGACAAAAGGACTCGCATCACACTACTAGACTTGCAGAGAATTTATGCTGACGACTTTACTTATAACTTGGAAATGTAGAGATAATGCGGATATTATTGTTATTTGGATAACTAGAATTCAAAGTGACAACTTGAGCCTCGGGACCAAATTAGAAAATGGAATATTTTCCCAGTATGACTGTTCGCTTGAAATTATTATCCATGTTTACCAAAATCACTCCCAGGGGCAAGAAATCGTTTAAAAGGAAATTGTCTATCAGATTTATTATTATCAGGAAAAAGTAAACCGTACTGAGATATGCAGTTTATAAACATTACCTGAATCCCCATATACACAGTATGATTCTTCATAACGGTTTTTTAAAAATCACATTGCCGGAATTTTGACGAACTGTTTTGTCTCGTGTTGATATTTGATGGATCTTTTATTCATATGATATTAGACCCTTTCCTTTTTTAAAAATTAATTTATCCCTGAGTTGAGGCTAAAAAGTAGTAACAATTGTGAACTAGCCACGGCTGATAGTTTCCGCTTTAAGGATATTTCCAAACTATTTTATTTGAGTGATGTCTGTGTAAATGCATATTGGGCGAAATCAATGAATATGCAACTTCCACATATGTACTCAAAATTAATTGGGAGACGCATCCAATTATTCCCAAAACTGAGAATACATTTCTTAGAGTGAAAAAAAAAAAAAAAACGCATTTTCGAAACATGTAACAAGAAACCGATTGGCGCTAAATGAGAGTTAGCATCTGGGGGTTTAAGAAAAGCAAGACTCAAATGACATTGGGGGTCACCGTTAGAAGCCAGAGAATTCGAATCTCTTCATTTTTTCTGCTGTAGGAGAACTTTAAAATTACATCGAGCCTACTCGAATATAAAAAATAAATCAAGTAAATATATGCGCAATATGAATTTTCGTGTAACACCATGAAAAACATTTCCTTAGTTATAATCCCTCAAACTTGTGATACCTCGTGAGAAGAAATATTGGTGAGCTTTTGACTCTCTCCAATAGATTTAGGGGAGAAAGCATAAACACTCCCGGAATACCGAGATTATGTAATTAATCACAACTCATAGCTTTACTCCTCTCCCCAAACATATAGTGCAAGACAGCTACAAAAAAGGAAGGTTGAAGGAGAAATGAATGAACTTTATTGCTATCGTCTAGAGATTTTTTGGATTTTTACGTTAGGAAGAGGGTCATTTGTGACATTTGTAGTGGTAACCAGATAAAACAAAATCGTCAAGTTGTGTTGTTTCGGTAGAAGTATACTTGAGCGATTCTAAAAACCTCATAATGGAGGGCGAAAAGCACTAAATATGCAGCTCTTACAAATGTGCTCCAAATCTCGTGGGAAACACTCTAAATTTTACCAAAAAATCAGGAAGAATATATGATGGTGAGAGAAGTTCGAGTCGAAAAAAAAAAATCAGTAATAAGGAAAATAAGGATGACATTTGAAAGTTTTAACCTCGAAGTTTCGTTTAATTAGAGACGTATATACTTTGGAAATATAGAGATAATGCGGATATTATTATCATTTGGATAACTAGATTTTAAAATGACAACTTGAGCCTCGTAACAAAATTTAAATAATGGAATATTTTCCCAGTATGACGGTTCGTGTGATATCATTATCAATATTTACCATGATGAAATCTTCCCGAAAGGCAATAAATCGTTTAAGAACATTGTCTTGGTATTAATTATCAGATATATATTACAAGAGATACAATTTATAAGCATTACTTGGTTGCTCGTATATGTAGTTGTATTGTTCATGATGTGTAAAAAAAAATCGTGGCAGGAGCTTCGAGATTAACTGTTGTGTCTCGTGTTGAGATTAACTGCATTTTTCATTTTAGATGTCTCGTCATTTTTCATAATTCATCTTAGCCGTGACTTCAAGGCTAAACAGCAATGTCTATTGTCACTTGGGGTGATCGTTTTAAATATTTTTGGTGGAATCGCTGAAAATACAAAGTCCACTAATGTACTCAAAATTGATTGCGAGACAAAAACAAATACTGTCGATACTCGGAAGAAATTTTTGATGGTGATAAACTCGCATTTAAGAAACGTATAACAAGAAATTGACAGTTGGCATTTGAGGTTTTAAGAAGAATAAGATTCTATTGACATGGGGGTCACCGGAACAAGAAAGAAATTTCGAATGGGTATTGGCTTTAATTTCCAGTTCTTTAAAAGTACTTCGAGAATATTGACAATGTAACGGTTTTTGTTACAGGATAAGCCACATTTCCTGAGGTAAAGTCTCTCAAAACTGTGGTACACTCACGATTACTAATCTCTGACAAAAGACGCGTGGCGGGCAGTGCTATGACCAAACACGAGCCACGCATTCGGGCACAGCCTCTGCACTGCTGGACGGGGCAAAGAACTGTAAACAGGTGATCTGAAGCGTTCTGCTCCTCATACCTTTGATATTGCCATATTCTTATGGTTTCTCCTCCATAATATAATAACCTGTGTTTATTGACAGGAACCGACATTTCTTCAATCATTCTCCAATGTAACAATTTCCAAGAAATTAAAAAAAAACATGTGCCACTATATGTGGGTATTGGCATCATATATACCGTAATAATTATTTACGAATTAACGGTATTAACTGGCACACATTTTGACCACAGGGGACATGCAGCTAAGACGTCGCGTAGGAATAGGGCAACCATTCCAACTGGATGGCAACTGCATATATAAATTCCTCAGTACAACGGTGATGCGTCCGTGCGGCCGCCATCTTGGAGCGGTCAAGCATGTAATAGTGGGGATTGTTTTAGATCGAATTTAGACTATGAAAATGAATGTTGTGGTGGAGGTGGTGATGGTGGTTATTGTAGTGGTAATGGTGGTTGTTGCACTGGTCGCGGTGGTGGTTGTTGTTGTGGTGGTGTTATTGTTACAGTTGTTGCTGTGGTGGTTGTTGTTGTGACGGTGGTTGTTGTTGTGGTGGTGGTTTTGTTGTGGTGATTGTTGTGGTTGTTATTGTGATTGTTGCTGTGGTGGTTATTGTTGTGCTTGTTGTGATGGTGGTTGTTGTGGTGGTGATTGTTGTAGTAATGGTGGTTATTGTGATGGTGGTGGTTGTTTTTGTGGTTGTTGGTGGGTGGTGGTTATTGTTGTGGTTGTGGTTATTGTTGTGGTTGTGGTTATTGTTGTGATGGTGGTGGTTGATGTGCTGGTGGTTGTGGTGATAGTGGTGGGTGTTGTTGTGATGGTAGTGATTGTTGTGGTGTTGGTTTTGTTGTGGTGATTGTTGTGGTTGTTGTGGTTGTTATTGTGATTGTTGCTGTGGTGGTATTGTTGTGCTTGTTGTGATGGTGGTTGTTGTGGTGGTGGTTGTTGTAGTGATGGTGGTTGTTTTTGTGGTTGTTGGTGGGTGGTGGTTATTGTTGTGGTTGTGGTTATTGTTGTGATGGTTGTGGTTGATGTGCTGGTGGTTGTGGTGATAGTGTTGGGTGTTGTTGTGATGGTAGTGATTGTTGTTGTGGTGGTGGGTGTGGTTCTTGTTGCTGTTATGGCGGTGGTGGTGCTGTTTGTTGTTGTTGTTGTTGGTGGTGGTGGGGGTTGTTGTGGTGGTTGTTGTGGTGGTGGCTGTTACGGTGGTGGCTGTTGTTGTGGTGGTAATGGTTGTGGTTCCTGGTTCATCTGAAACGTGAACTCGGTGGACTGCAGGCTTAAATTTCCCTTTTGCAACCCACCATCCTCCTTTCGGAGGATAGGAAAGCAGCTGAGGGACGTTTGCATAACCAGACAGTTGAGTCGCTCGTGCAATCAGTGTCACCATAGATACATTCCGACGTTTTCTACACCCAAAAGCAGCAGAGTGCTGTTCCATTTCTAGGTAAACAGTGATCAGCTTTGACTATCGTCAGGAATACGACATCGTCTGCCTCGACCTTTCCAAGATGGCGGCCACGCAGACGCATCTAGTCATGCGGCATCTAGCCTTATTTATATCTATGGGCAACGGGGCCTGTTATCACTAGAGAAAAACATTCAGTTCGAAGCAGTAAATTTTTGTCAATGATATAAATATTATGAAGCATTCTTACTTAGAATGTCGTGTGAATGCCGGCTGCTGTGGCAATCGTGGATATATCTCTGCTATAACAGCTAGGTTAAAGGCTCGCCTCAAGAAATAGGTCAGTGAAATAAAAAGCAGATTAATAAAACACAGTATGAAATTCAAATATCATTAAGCACTCGTTACGGACTAAAAATAACAGCTATAACCAAATTTGTCTATTTCTTAACATGTATATAGTACTTGAGAAAGTAACATACCGTAACATGTGAAACAAAAGTGTTTGTGATGCTTAGAAAATGATTCACTGGAGCACTAAACCTTTCTGGAACGATGGTTGATGTGTCTGACTGTGTAGCCACGAGTTTGGCTTACTCTCTGGTCAGAGATAAGTGATCATGAGTGTATAGTACCTCTTGAGAGGGAATGCTGATAAGCTTTTGACTCTCACCTAGAAATGTATACGGGAAAGTATAAACACAATCGATACTGAGCCTATATAATTTATTACAATTCATAACTTTATTCCTCATATAGGTAGACATATAGTTCATGACAGCTACAAAAAATGAATGTTGAAGGAACAGCGAATGAACTGCATTATTATCGTCCGGAGAACTTTTGGATTTTTACGTTAGGAAGAGGGTCATATATGACTTTTCTTTTGTAGTGCTACCTTCACATAGTAAAAGATGGTCAAGTATTTTCGTTAGGGTAAAAGAATCCGCTTTAGTAACAGTTAAAAGCTATTATACTTGAGCGATTCTAAAAACCACATAATCTAAGGCGAAAACACTAAATATATGTTCTATATTAGGTGGGAAACACTCCCAACTGATCTAAAAATCAGAAAACATTTCTGTGGGTGAGAGAATTACGTGTCGGAAAAAAAAAAACTAACAAAACAAAACAAAAGGATGATATTAATTCACAGGTAGAAAAGGCTGACATTTGACGGATTTAATCCACTCTTGCAAATTTAGAGAAAGCAGATATTATTCTTAAATGTATCAGTAGGTTTTAAAGTGGAATTTTGAGCCTCCAGATCAAATTTAAAAAATGGAATATTTTCTCTGTACGTGTGAAAGCATTATCCATATTTACCAAGATAAAATCACTCCCAAAAGCAAGAAATCGTTTAAAAGGAAGTTGTTTACTATCAGATATATATTATTAGGAAAAAGTAAATACATAAACGTACTGAGATATGCAGTTTATAAACATTACTTGGTTTCTCATATACTTATTTTACTGTTCATAACGAGTCTTTAAAAAATCACGTTGCCGTGTTGTGTCTTTCGTGTTGATATCAGATGGACCTTTAATTTATGAGATTAGTCGCTTTCATTTTTTAAAATTCATATTATTCCTGAGTTTAGGCCAAAAAGTAGTAAGAATTGTGATAGTATGTATCTCGTGAGAAGGAATATTGGTAAGCTTTTGACTCTCACCTACAGGTATAGAGGAGAAAGAATAAACACTATCGCAATGCCGAGATTATGTAATCAATCACCATTCATAGCTTTATTCCTCCTCTCCCCAGACATATAGTGCATCACACCTACAAAAAGGAAGGTTGAAGCAGAAATAAATGAACTTTACTGCTATCGTCTGGAGATTCATTGGATTTTTACGTTTGGAAGTCATTTTTGACTATTTTCATTCGTAGTGGAAACCAGATAAAACATAATCGTCAAGTTGTGTTGTTACGGTAAAAGCATAAGTTTAGTAACAGTAAAAGACTATTATAATTGAGCGATTCTTTAAACCTCATAATAGGGCGAAAAGAGCTACATATGCAGCTTCTACAAATGTGCTCCAATTCAGGTGGGAAACCTCCCTATTATACAAAAAATCAGAAAAGATATGTGATGGTGAGAAAATTCCGTGTCGACAAAAAAAAAAAAAATCAATAACAAGCCTAAATTAGGTAACACGTAGGATGAATTGGTTAAAAGAAAATAAGGATGATATTTGAGCGTTTTAATCCCAAAATGTTTCTTTTCAATAGACATATTTATTACTTGGAAATATAGAGATAGAGCGGATATTATTATTATTTGGACAACTAAAATTTATAGTTAGAACGAGCCTCCTGACCAAATTTAAATAATGGAATATTTTCCCAGTTTGACGGTTCGTGTGATATCATTATCCATGTTTACCATGGTAAAATCTCTCCGAGAGGCAATAAATCATTTAAAAACATTGTCTTGGTATTATCAGATATATATTACAAGTGAAAAGAACATACAAAGCCGAACTGAGAGATACAATTTATAAGGATTACTTGGTGCGTCATAAACGCAGTTTTATTGTTAATGACGGGACTAAAAAAATCAAATTGCCTGAGCTTCGACATGAACTGATGTGTCTCTCTCATTGACATTAACTGGACTTTTCATTTCAATGAAGGTCTTGTCATTTTTTAAAATTCATCTTAGCCGTGACTTCAAGGCCATTTGTCATTTAGTTACGGTGGATCTCATCCGCTTTTGAAGTTCAAAACAATTTTACTTGAGTGACACTTTTATAAACATATTTTTGGGCGAAATCGCTGAACATGCAGCGCCCACAAATGTACTCAAAATTGATTGCGAAACAAACCCAAATACTGTCGGTACTCGGAAGACATTTTTCATGGTGAAAAATTCGCATCTAAGAACCATATAAGAAGAAATTGATTGACACAAAGTGAGCTGGAATCTGAGGGTTTAGGAAGAATAAGTATCAATGGACGTGGGGGTCACCGAAACGAGAGAAATTTCGAATGAGAATTCTTTTTAATCTGCAGTACTTTAAAAGTACTTCTAGATTACTAACTGAATGTAAAAATAACATTGACAATATGACTGTTCTTGTTACACCAAAAGCTAAATTTCCTGATGTAAAATCTCTCCAAACTGTGATACGTTGTCAGATGGAATATTGATAAGCCTTTGACTCTCACCTAGAGATGTATACGAGAAAGAATAAAAACCATCGCAATACCGAGATTATATAATTAACTAGAGGTAGACATACAGTGCATGACAGCTACAAAAAATGAAGGTGTATTATTATCGTCTGGAGAATGTTTGGATTTTTACTTTAGTAAGAGGATCATTTGTGACTTTTTTCAATTGTAGTTTTACTTTCACAAAAAATGGTCAACATTTTCGTTTCGGATAAAGAATTCGCTTTAGCAGTAGTTACTTGAGCAATTCTAAAAACCGCATAATAGAGGGCGAAAACACAAAATTTGGAACTTGTACAAATGTGCTCTATATTGGGTGGGAAACTCCCAACTGATATCCTATAAGAAAACATTTCAGAGGTTGCGTGAATTGCGCATCAAAAAAAAAAAAAAAAAAAAAACAGTAAAGACAAAAGGAGGTAACATGTTGGATGATATTGATTCACAGGTAGAGAAGGCTGCCCTTTGACATGTAATTCCAAGGAGTTTTGTTTCATTAGAGATAAAGCGGATATTATTTTTATATGTATCACTAGGTTTTAAAGTGGCATCTTGAGCCTCCTGATAAAATTTAAAAAATGGAATATTTCCCAGTATGACCGTTCGTGTGAAATCATTATTCGTTTAAAAGGAAATTGTCTATTATAAGGTACAGTCGACAGCAGAAGTTCGTCCCTCTCAGCGTGCGTGATACGAGCCTGTTGATCTGGGAACACTGTATGAGATAGAGTTGTCAGGTATGGTTTAAATGGCTAACATTAAAGAAATGTGTTCGGAGATAAGTTAAGAACACATTCCCTAATGATAACATTGAACTGCAGCAGGTGGGATAATAACGTTATTGTGAAATGTATGACACTGGTGAATGAAGATTCTTCGTTAAGGACACAGACGCACAGGATTATTTGGACTGGACTGATGTTGCCAGCAAGTATTATATGAAAATAGAATGTTTGCAGTCCTAAAGGTGAGGTTGCAAGAAAACATTGATTACGTCAGTTACACACTAAACAAACACAGAAACTGGCAGGCGTGTTTCGCGAGTATACGGTTTTGTTTTACAAGTTAAATCACTTCCCTTCCTGACCTCTCTCCCCACCCGTTTCTCCTCTTCCCAGTCACGCTCTGCCATCATCCACATCTTGTCGCTAATGCTGAAAATCGAATGCCTGTAGGTAGTGTGGAAATATAAAAGTGTTAAATGAGCTTCTTCAACCTCATCGCTTTGAAGTGCTATCCATGACTTGAATATAAACGATGATTATATGTTATATAAATGATGACGTGTAATGTCTCCTAACCACCACAGTGACGATTTATTCATATTATTAACATTTATATTCGTCATGGATAGCACTTCATGGCGATGAGGTTGAAGAAGCTCATTTAACACTTTTATATTTCCACACTACCTACAGGCATTCGATTTTCAGCCTTAGCGACAAGATGTGGATGATGGCAGAGCGTGACTGTGAAGAGGAGAAACGGGTGGGGAGAGAGGTCAGGAAGGGAAGTGATTTAACTTGTAAAACAAAACTGTATACTCGCGAAACACGCCTGCCAGTTTCTGTGTTTGTTTAGTGTGTAACTGACGTAATCAATGTTTTCTTGCAACCTCACCTTTAGGACTGCAAACATTCTATAATATTTCATATAATACTTGCTGGGAACATCAGTCCAGTCCAAATAATCCTGTGCGTCTGTGTCCTTAACGAAGAATCTTCATTCACCAGTGTCATACATTTTACAATAACGTTATTATCCCACCTGCTGCAGTTCAATGTTATCATTAGGGAATGTGTTCTTAACTTATCTCCGAACACATTTCTTTAATGTTAGCCATTTAAACCATACCTGACAACTCTATCTCATACAGTGTTCCCAGATCAACAGGCTCGTATCACGCACGCTGAGAGGGACGAACTTCTGCTGTCGACTGTACATATTATTAGGAAAATAATTACTGTACAGTCGTCAGCACAAATTCGCTGCAAGCCTGCTCGTGTGATGTGGTCGTTTCGTCTGGCAAGAGTGTGTGGGAACTAGTTGCCACACAGGCTTTTTTACGTTTTAAAAACGTGTTTGTAAGCATTAATACTATAAAGCGTCCATAATGGAACATTCTTTATGTCTGATTAGCTTAAAAATGTGCAAAAGACGACAGATGAATATTATGGAATGAAACGCTCTCTCCCCCATACCCCTCCAGATGACCCTCCCCAGCCTACCTCTCACCTCACCTCCTCCTCACTCCTGCTGCCCTTCATCTCCACTCCCCTCTTTCTATCCTGTCTACCTTATATTATCCACGGAACTAATCTACGTAATGAACTGCACTCTTCTCTGTTTCTCGTCTATTCCTGTAACCTTTTTGCTCAACATTGAGTTTCTTGCCATGCAAAAGTCTTTTTCTCCTACTATTCCAAACATGATGCAGCAATTGGAAACATCATGGTTCTGATACCTCTTCATGAATAAGCAAACAGTGGAGAATCGGAACATTTTTCCTAGAGAGACTAGTAGGAGGAATGGGACCAAAATTGTTTAATTCCGCCTACCGAAATAATAGCCACCGACTACCAGGCTCACTCAAACACCAGTAAGGAATACATCACAGTAGCGAGACCTCAATGTTCCTATATCTCCCGGCTCTTGGTAGTGTCAAAAGGTAGTGAAAAGAAAAAAATTAAAAAAATGGGAAGAAGACGGGGAGAAAGAGAACGGGACTCGAACATGAAGGAATAATGATAATAAAACTTTGATATAGTTGGTAGTACTGCAAGCAAATGGGAATAGGACAGGCTGGGTTTAGTAAAAAGTCAGAAGAGAATTCCGATGAGCCAATAGAGTTAGTGCCATGGATAAATGAAAGAAGGTAGAGAGGGTGGGGAGAGAAGAAAGTGAAGAGGGGTGGGGGGTTGGGGGTAGGGGAGATTGGGACGGATGGGGGGGATATATCAGAAGTAGTAAGGGGAAGAGAGGAAGGGAGTTTAGACACGGTTATAATGAGGAATACCAAACAACTGCGCTCATACATCGTTCCATAACATTCTTTCAACTCATGCACCTTGTTATACTAATCAAATACTGGACTGTATACAGAATAATGTACTCTAGGCAATCACTAGTACCACTTTTTAAAAACACGCCTTTAAAGTGTGGCAACTGGTCCCCTTACACTGTTGCCAGACAAAATGACCACACGAGTAGGATTAAAGAGAATTTATGCTGACGACAGTACACCCGAAAGCACTAATCTCTCCCCCCTGTTAGCCGGAGTCGCGGCCAGTAAGCGACCAGGCGATCGAACACCCCACATCCACCACCCCTACCCCAACCCCAAAGCGTTGTTGGATATATGTGGGACGGCCAGAGCTGGTGATGTTACAATGTCATGACTTTTTTTATATACAATCAGAACCAGTAGGGGTATCCAAACCACATAACCTGTGTTAACAATAAACAACCGTATGTCATTGTAACACAAGGTCCAACTTGCAGTGTATGTCATGTAACACCTTTCAACAGGATGAAATGGTATCCACAACATACGAGAAAGGCACGGAAATGAAAGAAGACATGCGACGTATTATGATATTGACTATATACTTATATATTATAATGTAACTACAGATAAGTATAGTATAGGATCTGATGAAAGATGTGATGTTTCTTATACATTCTCACTCCCACCTCCACCACCCTTCTCTCTGATTTGCTGTCTCCACCAAACGCCTCTCATACCCTGTCATCCCCCACCCCCACCCATTGTTAACCAACATAATGATGATCTGGAAAGTATCAATCATATTGTATTATCACACGCTTCTGCATTATCACCAACAAATAAAAAACATACAATACTCCGGTATACCTGCCAACCATTTCATCCTGTTGTAAGGTGTTACATGACATACACTCTGCAAGTTGGACCTTGTGTTACAATGACATACGGTTGTTTATTGTTAACACAGGTTGTGTGGTTTGGACGTCCATTAATCCATATGAGCGTGGTAATTTAAGCCTTACATTATAAACTCGTAAGGATTATGTTCCTGTCATTATTAGATGAACGAAACGAATCAGGGATCGGCTCTGACGAACCACGAACTCTGCTTTAACACAACAGTGACACAATGTCGTTATGTATACGATTGAGCCACATTCAGTCATATACATAATGACACTGTGTCACTGTTGTGACAAGTGGTCGGAATATTTTCGTTAAAGCAGAGTTCGTGGTTCGTCAGAGCCGATCCCTGATTCGTTTCGTTCATCTAATAATGACAGGAACATAATCCTTACGAGTTTATAATGTAAGGCTTATATTACCACGATCATATGGATTAATGGACGTCCAAACCACACAACCTGTTAACAATAAACAACCGTATGTCATTGTAACACAAGGTCCAACTTGCAGAGTGTATGTCATGTAACACCTTACAACAGGATGAAATGGTTGGCAGGTATACCGGAGTATTGTATGTTTTTTATTTGTTGGTGATAATGCAGAAGCGTGTGATATTACAATATGATTAATACTTTACAGATCATCATTATCTTTATGTTGGTTAACAATGGGTGGGGGTGGGGGATGACAGGGTATGAGAGGCGTTTGGTGGAGACAGCAAATCAGAGAGAAGGGTGGTGGAGGTGGGAGTGAGAATGTATAAGAAACATCACATCTTTCATCAGATCCTATACTATACTTATCTGTAGTTACATTATAATATAGTATGTAAGTATATAGTCAATAACACATAATACGTCGTATGTCTTCTTTCATTTTCGTGCCTTTCTCGTATGTTGTGGATACCAGCATAGTATTACACATTAATTGCCTTTATATACTTACCCCTACTGGTTCTGATTGTATATAAAAAAAGTCACAACACACTAACATCACCAGCTCTGGCCGTCCCACATATATCCAACAACGCTTTGGGGTTGGGGTAGGGGCGGTGGATGTGGGGTGTTCGATCGCCTGGTCACTCACTGGCCGCGACTCCGGCTATTAGGGGGGAGAGATTAGTGCTTTCGGGTGTACATAACCGTACTGAGATATGCAGTTTACAAAAATTACTTTGTTCCCCATATACACTGTTTCATTGTTATTAACGGGTCTTTAAAAAATCACATTGCCGGAACGTCGACATGAACTGTTGTGTTTCTCGTTTTGATACAGTATTTGATGGATCTTAAATTTTCATGGGATGTCCGTTTCATTTTTTCAAATTCTTTTTATCCCTGAGTTGAAGCTAAAAAGTAGTAACAATTGTGAACTAAACTCGGTTCCACGGAGTCTGACGCACTGATTTGGCCAGCCGAGGACAGGTGGATTTGGTAACGCTGCACGATGCACTCGGGCGGTGATTGGTGGATTTCCGTTGTGTTTGAACGTGCACCAAATTGACTTTGTATTCCAGCCAAGGCCCTTATTGATTTGTAAGATACCGGAATATACGATACAAATTAAAGCAATGATATCTTTATGATAAATATGTGCATCTTAAATTATTAGAGATAAACCTGAACGACAGTGATAACAGAAACTATGTAAAGGCCCGACTGTATGCATACGAACACAGTTAGGACTGTGGCGGGAATTCAGATGTTCATAGCGAGGTGGTTCCGAGGTCCTGAGAAGGTACGAATGTTTTTACTACCACAACTACACAGTGTCACAGTCTACAGTCTACACCATACCCATCATTACCTCATCTACTAATATACAACCTGACCCTAGATACGCTTAGCTTCTAATAGCCTAATTATAATTTGTGTGAGCACACACACACACACACACACACACACACACACACACACACACACACACACACACACACACACACACACACACCTCACTGGGGTCAATACATGCTATTCTCAATATATATAGTGAACATACATATTTTCATTACCTTCATAGGTAACCGTATCTTTAAAAATCTGCATTTGTTTGTATTCCCAGTCAGATTCAGTAAAATTATTTCTTACATGAATAAGTTTCGTGTTTGATTTTCCCTAACATTTTCGTATCATGAAACAGACAGACATACAGACAGACGGACACCCTATCCCTTGTCACCATGGTCCCTCTCCTCAAGCATGTATCTCTGTCCCCTCGACAGACAGCCGAGAAAGTAATGGATTACATCACTGTAGAATGAACCGAATTTTTTTTAATGGTGGAAGAAAGTAAGATAAAAGCAAACCCTATGAGAAAATAATAGTTGAACTCTGCTGCTGTAATAAAACCGCGTGCAGTGTGAACGAAATCAAACATAATGAAATGAATTTAAATATATCAGTAGCTGACTCTTGTCCATATGCATTCAGTCGCGACTTTACTTAGTTTTTATTACGACTGTCGTTCATGTTTATCTCTAGTAATTTAAGAGGCACATATTTATCATTAAAGATATCATTGTTTTAATTTGTATCTCTATATTCCGGTATTTTACAAATCAATAAGGGCCTTGGCTGGAATACAAAGTCAATTTGGAACACGTTCAAATACAACGGAAATCCACCAATCACCGCCCGAGCACACCGTGCAGTGTTACCAAATCCACCTGTCCTCGGCTGGCAAAATCAGTGCGTCAGACTCCGTGGAACCGAGTATAGTCACTGCTGATGGCATGCGAATTAAGGGTGTTTCTAATTTTTTTTATTTTAGCGATGTCCGTGGAAATGCATTTTCAGGTGAAATCGCTAAATATGCAACTTCCACAAATGTACTGAAAATTGATTGGGAAACGCATCCAATTATTTCCTAAACTGAGAATACATTTTGGGGTAAAAAGGAAAAAAAAATTGGAAACATGTAACAAGGAACCGGTTGGCGCTAAGTGAGAGTTGGCTTCTGGGGGTTTAAGAAGACCAAGATTCAATTGTCATTGCAGTCACGGAAAGATGCCAGAAATTTCGAATGACGATTCTTTTTTTCTGTCGGAAGACGTTTAAAATTACATCGAACCTACTGATGGAATATAGAAAATAAATCAATAAGTAAATATATGCGCAATATGAATTTTCGTGATACACCATAAGCAACATTTTCTTAGTTAAAGCTTCCCAAAACTGTGATACCTTATGAGAAAGAATATTGGTTAGTCTTTGACTCTCACCTATATATATAGAGGAAAAAGCATAAACACTATCGCAATACCGAGATTATACAGTATAATTAATTACCATTCATAACTGTATTCATCTAGGTAGACATATAGTGCATGACAACTAAAAAAAATGAAGGTTAAAGGAGCAATGATTGAACTGTTTTATTACCGTCTGGAGAATGTTTGGTCTTTCACGTTAGGAAGAGGGTCATTTTTTACTTTTTCTTTTGTAGTGGTAAGTTCAGGTAAAACAAAATGGTCAAGTTGTGTTGTTACGGTAAAAGCATAGGTATAGTAATAGAGTAATAGCTAAAAACTACTTTACTTGAGCGTTTTTAAAAACCGCATAATGGACGGCGAAAAGCACTAAATATGCAGCTTCTACAAATGTGCTCGAAATCAGGAGGTAAACATTCCTAATTGTATCAAATAATCAGAAAATATGTGGTGGGAAAATTACGTGTCGAAGAAAAAAAGTATCAGTAACAAGCCTACAGTAAATGAGGTTACACGTAGGATACACAGGTTAAAAGGAAAATAAGGCTGACATTTGATGGTTTAACCCTAAAGTGTTTCGTTTAATTAGAGACGTACATATAACGGAAATGTAGAGATAAAGCGGATATTCTTATTAGTTCGATAACTAAAATTTAAAGTGAAAGCTTGATCCTCCTGACCAAATTTAAATAATGGAATATTTCTCCAGTATTACAGTTCGCGTGATATCAGTATTCATATGAACCATGGTAACATTTTTCCGAAAGGGAATAAATCCTTTAAGAATATTGTTGGTATTAATTATAAGATACATATTACAGGATAAAAGTAAATACATAGACGAATTGATATAAAATTTATAAGGTTCACTTGGTAGGTCATATACGCAGTTTCATTATTCATGATGGGTCTATTAAAAATTAAGTTGCATTTCTCGTGTTAACTGGATTTTTCAGTTTACAGGAATCTCTTGTCATTTTTTAAAATTCATCTTAGCCTCACAGTTTCCGTGGATTGCATCAGATTCTGAAGAAATTCAAAACTATTTTACTGCAGTGATCATTTTATAAACGTATTTTTGGACGACATCTCTGAAAATGAAACGTCCACAAATATACTCAAAATTGATTGCGAAAAATAACAAATTCTGTGGAAAGTAGAGACATTTTTGATAGTGATAAAATCATATTTAAGAAACATAGCAAGATTTTGATTGACACGTAAAGAGAGCTGGCATCTGAGGGTTTAAGAAGAATAAGTTTCAATTGACTTTAGTGTCACCGAAACAAGAGAGAAATTTCGATTTTTTTTTTTTAATCTGCAGTACTTTAAAAGTACTTCGAGAATATTGACTATGTAAAAATATAATTGCACAATATAACAGTACTTGTTCCACCATAAGCCACATTTCCTGAGGTAAAATCATTCAAAACTTTGATACCTCGTAAGTAGGAATATTGATAAGCTTTTGACTCTCACCCAGAAATGTATAGGAGAGAGTACCGAGACTATATAATTAATTACCATTCATAACTCTATTCATCTAGGTAGACATATAGTGCATGACAGCTACACAAAATGAAGGTTGATGAAACAATGATTGAACTGTATTATTATCGTCTGAAGAATGTTTATATTTTTACGTTAGGAAGATCATAATTTTTCACTGTTTTAATTTTTAGCGATAACTTGATATAAAAAAAAATGGTTAACTTTTTTCTTTACGGTAAAAGAATCCGCTTTAGCAGTGGTTAAAAATCATTATACTTGAGCGATTCTAAAAACCGCATAATGGAGGGTGATAACACTAAATATCCAACTTCTACAAATGTGCTCTATATTAGATGGAAAACACTCCCAGTTGATCTAAAAAATATGAAACGTTTCAGACGGTTCGAGAAATCCGTGTTGTAAAAACAAATCTAACAAAACAAAAGGAGGAAACAAGTAGGATGATATTGATTCACAGGTAGAGAAGGCTGGCCTTTGACGGATGTAATTCTAAAGAATTTCGGTTGATTAGAGATGTGTATACATCTTGCAAATTTAGAGATAAGGCGGATATTATTTTTATATGAATCACTAGGTTTTAAAGCGGCATCTTGAGCCTCTTGATCAAATTTAAGAAATGGAATATTTTCCCAGCATGACGGTTCGTGTGAAATCATTATATATATTTACCAAGATAAAATCAATTCCAAAGGCGAGAAATCGTTTGAAAGGAAATTGTCTATTATCAGATAAATGTTATGAGGAAACGTAAATCCATAACCGTACTGTGATATGCAGTTTATAAAGTTTACTTGGTTCCTCATATACTCAGTTTCATTGTTCATAAAGGGTTTTTAAAAAATCACGTTGCCTGAGCGTCGACATGAATTGTTGTGTCTCTCGTGTTGATATTTGATGGATCTTTAATTTTCATGAAATCAGTTCCTTTTATTTTTCTTAATTCCTGAGTTGATGCTGAAAATTAGTAACATTTGTGAAGTAGTCACTGCTAATAGCATGCGCTTTAGAGGTATTTCTAAACTATTTCATTTGAGTAATGTCTGTGGAAATGCAATTTTGGTCGAAATCGCAAAATATTCATCTTCCTCAAAGTTACTCAAAATTGAATGAGACGCATCCAATTATTTCCTAAACTGAAATACATTTCCATGGTGAAAGAAAAACGCATTTTGGAAATATGTAACACGATACCGTTTGGCGATAAAAGGGAGTTGGCATCTGGGGATTTAAGAAGAGCAAGATTGAAATGACATTGGGGTCACCGAAAGATGCCAGAAATTTCAAATATTTTTTTTTTCCTGCTGCAGACTTTAAAATTACATCTAGCCTACTGGTAGAATATAAAAAATAAATCAATAAATATATGTGCAATATCAATTTTCGTGATACACCATAAGCAACATTTTCTAAGTTAAAACCTATCAAAACTGTGATACCTCGTGAGAAGGAATATTGGTGAGTTTTTGACTCTCTCCTATAGATATAGAGGAGAAAGCATAAACACTATCGCAATACCGAGATTATATAATTAATTACCATTCATAACTTTATTCCTCATCTAGGTAGACAAGTAGTGCATGACAGATACAAAAAAGGAAGGTTACAGGAACAATCATTGAACTGTTTTATTATCGTCTGGAGAATGTTTGGACTTTTACGTATGGAAGAGGGTCATTTGTGACTTTTTTCATTTGTAGTGGTAAGTTCAGATAAAACAAAATTGTCAACATGTGATGTTACGATAAAACCAAAGGTATAGTAATAGTTAAAAACTATTTTACTTGAGCGATTCTAAAAAACCCATAATGGAGGGCGACAAGCACTAAATATGCAGCTTCTACAAATGTGCTCCAAATTAATTATCAAATAATCAGAAAAAATATATGATGGTGAGAAAAATCCTTCTCGGAAAAAAAAAATATCAGTAACAATCCTTAATGAGGTAAAACGATGGATCCATAGCTTAAAAGGAAAATAAGGATGACATTTGAGGGTATTAACCCCAAAGTGTTTCGTTTAATTAGAGACGTATATATAACTTGGAAATGTAGAGATAAAGCGGATATTATTATTGTTTGGATAACTAGAATTAAAGTTACAACCTCAGCTTTCTGACCAAATTTTAATAATGGCATATTATCCCAGTATTACGGTTCGCGTGGTATCATTATCCATATTGACCATGGTAACATTTTTTCGTAAGGCAATAAATCGTTTAAGAATATTTTCGGTATTATTTATCAGATATATATTACAAGATACATAGCCGAAGTGAGAAAATTTAAAAGGTTCACTTCGTTGGTCATATACGCAGTTTTATTGTTCATGATGGGTCTAAAAAAAAATTAAATTGCGTTTTTCTTTTTGAGATTAACTGAATTTTTCATTTTCTAGGAATCTCTTGTCATTTTCAAAATTATTCTTAGCCGTGACTTCAAGGCTAATACCAATTGTCACTTAGTGTCAGTGGATCGCACCGATTTTTGAATAATTCATTATTATTTTACTGGAGTGATCGTATTATAAATGTATTTTTGGGCGACATCGCTGATAATGTAAACGTTCACCAATATACTCAAAATTGATTGCGAAAAAAAAAAAAATCTGTAGATAGAAAAACATTATTGATCGTGAAAAAATCACATTTAAGAAACATATAACAAGAAATTGATTGACAGAGAGACCTGGCATCTGAGGGTTTAAGAAGAATGTTTCAATTGACTTTAGGGTCACCGAAACAAGTGAGAAATTTCGAATGAGCATTTTTTAAATCTGTAGTACTTTAAAAGAACTTTGAGAATATTGACAATGTAAGGAAATAATTGCACAATATAATGGATCTTGTTACACCATTTTCCATATTTCATGAGGTAAAATCACTCAAAACTGTGATACCTCGTAAGAAGGAATATTGATAAGCTTTTGACTCTCACTCAGAAATGTATACGAGAAAGTATGAACACCATGACCATACGAGACTATATAATTAATAACCATTCATAATTTTATTCCTCATCTAGGTAGACATATAGTGATTGACAGCTACAAAAAATAATGGTTGATGGAACAATGATTGAGCTGTATCATTATCGTCTGGAGAATGTTTGGATTTTAACGTTAGGGAAAGGGTTATTTGTGTAATTTTTCATATGTAGTTGTAACTTCATTTAAAAGTAATGGTCAACTTTTTTCGTTACGTGAAAAGAATCAGCTTTAGCAGTATTTAAAAACTATTATACTTGAGCGATTCCAAAATAATGGAGGGCGAAAACACTAACTATCGAACTTTTTCAAATGTGCTCTATATTAGGTGGGAAACACTCCCAACTGATCTAAAAACCAGAAAACATTTCAGAGGATGCGAGAATTCTATGTAGGAAAAAAAAAAATCAGTAACAAAACAAAAGGAGTTAACACGTAGGATGATATTGATTCACTGGTAGAGAAGACTGGCCTTTGTCTGATTGATTAGAGACGTGTATACATGATGGAAATTTAGAGATAAAGCGGATACTATTTTTTTTTTTTTTCGTATCACTAGGTTAAAGTGGCATCTTGAGCCTCCTGATCAAATTTAAAAAATGGAATATTTTCCCAGTATGACGGTTCGTGTTAAATCATTATCCATATTTACGAAGATAAAATCACTCCCAAGGGCAAGAAATCGTTTAAAAGGAATTTGTCTATTATCAGATATATTATTAGGAAAAGTAAATCCATAACCGTACTGCGATAGGCAGATTATAAACAATACTTGGTTCCCCATATACGCAATTTTATTGTTCATAAAGGGTTAAAAAAAAAAAATCATGTCGCCGGAACGTCGACCTGAACTGTTGTGTCTCGTGTTGATATTTCATGGATCTTTAATTTTCATGAGATTAGTCCGTTTCATTGTTTAAATTTTTTTTTTATCCCTGAGTTGAGTCTAGATAGTATTAACTATACTGAGCTAGTCACGGCTGATAGCATCCCCTTTAAGGGTATTTCAAACTAATTTATTTGATTAATGTCTGTGCAAAAGTATTTTTGTCGTGATACCTAAATATGTACAGTCAACGGCAAAAGTTCGCTCGCCTCCCCTGCCACTCTATCATCTCTTGAGATTCAGACTCGTGAATGCGAAGCAATGGTTACTGGTGCATAGTATCGCATACAGATGGCGTCGTGGGTTGTGGGGTAGGGAGGGAGGTGAAGGAGGATGAAGGGCAGGGGGCCATACGGATTAAAGGTATGCGAACTAAAAGTAGTCGGATAAGACAATGAAACGTCTATCTATCTATCTATTACCAGACGCCTCAATCTCGTTTGGGGTGGCCACAAACAAATCGCCTCCACGTCGTCCTGTCCCCCGCCATTTCACTGCTCTGCTCCCAACTCACTCCCCCCTCTCTCATATACCTCTCCACCCCATCCCTCCATCTCATCCTCGGCCTCCCCCTCCCTCTTTCCCCCTCCACCTCACTCACATACACTCTCTTAGTCAGTCTTTCACCTCCATCCTCCCCACATAGCCAAACCACCTCAGTGTGTTCCTCAGAACACTTCCTATCACATCCACATCCACACCACAACGCTCCTTTATATCCCCATTCGTCAGCGTATCTCTCCATGCGACTCCACAGGCTCCTCTTAAATAACTCATTTCCACTGTTCTCACTCTTGAATTGTGTCCTTCCAACAATGTCCAAGCTTCACTTCCATAAGTTGGAGTTGGTATCACAATACTGTCATGTAGTAACTTTCTCACTTCCATGCTCACTTCCCTGTTTCTTATCACTGCTTTCAAAGAACCAGCAACCTTTCTTCCCTGCTGTACCCTTTTAAGCACTTCACCCTCCAAACCTCCATCCTTACTCATCACACTACTCAAGTACTTATACATTTTCCAATGCCTCACCATCCAACCTCGCTGTACATTCACTGACGTCACCTCTCTCAAAGACCATCACTTTACTCTTCCCTACATTGACCTTTAGATTCCGTTTCTTGCACACTCTCCCAAATTCATCCACCAAGCCTTGCAGCTCCCTTTCGTCTTCACTTAACAGCACAGTATCATCTGCAAACAACAGTACAGGGAGTTTCCAGACACTATCCTCTCTTACCAGGGCCACTCCAACATCCACCTGTACCTCTTTTATTACCCCATCCATGAACAGATTGAACAACCATGGAGACATGACATCCATGTTTCAACCCAACCTCCAAAGAGAAAAATTCACCAAGTTCACGATCCACACGCACTGCAGCCTTAGCACCATCATACATACACTTCACAGCATTCAACAACTTTCAATCTACTCCATATATTCTTAATACTTTCCACAATCCTTGTCTATCCACCCTGTCATATGCTTTCTCCAAATCCATGAAAGCCGCATACAACTTCTTTCCCTTCTCTAGAAACTTTTCTACTAAAGATCTAAGAATGAATATCTGATCTACACAACGTCTTCCCTTCCTATAGCCTCCCTGTTCTTCTCCAACTAATTCCTCTGTTCTTTAACTCTGTCAATAAGTATCCTACCATACACTTTTCCTATTATACTGAGAAGACAAATGCCCCTATGATTACCACACATTTCCTTTTCCCCTTTTCCTTTGTACAAGGGAATAATTATACCTGACCCAATCCTCCGGGACTCTACCTTCCTCCCAGGCCAATCTGCACATCTTCCACATCCATTCTACTACTATCTCTCCCCCATGCTTCAGCATTTCACCACACACTCCATCAATTCCTGAGGCTTTCCCCAGTTTAACTTTCTTCATTACTCCCCACAACTTCTATCCTACTGATTTTTCTGTCTTCTCACCTCCCTCCTTCTCCCAGCCATTCCCCAGCCACTTATACTAGCATTACATCCATCCTGTATGTTCAACAATTCCTTAAAGTGTTCTCTCCATCTGCTCACTTTTTCTCCCTTCTCCACTAGTAATCTACCATTTTTATCTTTCACTCCCCTGGTAACCTCACTTCCACCCTGTCTTACTCTCTTCACCTCTTTCCAAAACATATTCTTACAGTCCCTCTACTTTACACTCATTTCTTCCAAATTCCTCATCCACTCTCTTCTTATTCTCTCTTCCTAACCTTTTCACCTCTTTCTTTCTACATATAACTCTCTCTTCCGCCTCTCAACTTCTTCCATGTCCCTATATCTCATCCATTCATTGTATGCTTTCTTCTTTTGTGCCATATCCTGTCACCTCTTAAGTCCACCACGCTGTTCCTTGCACCCCCCCTCCGTCTTCTCTTCCTCCCACACACCACATCACATACTGCACATATTTCTTCTGTAAATATCCTGCACACACCTTCCACGTCCCCCATCTGCTCCAATTCATATTTGCCCAATCGTTCCTCCACTTCTCTCTTATACTCTGCCTTTTTCTCATCCTCTTGTAACCTTTCCACTCTCCTTGCAACTACTCCTTCCTCTCATCTTTCCCTTCTTCTATTCCTCCATCTTACTCGTATCCTAATTTTGGCCACCACCAAGTAGTGGTCAGAAAGTCCACTCCCCCAACCTCTATAAGCTCTTGAATCCATTACAGATCTTCGCATCCTTTCATCCACACACACATAATCAATCATTGCCTTCCTTTCATTCAGTTCACCACCCACCCTTCTCATCACTCGCCATGTATACCTGTGGATCATTTTATGCCTGAAGATGGTATTGGCTATCACCAACCCCCTCCCAGCACAAATGTCCACTAACGCACTGCCATTCTCATCTATCGCTGTAGGCACACCCCACTCACCAACTATTCCATCCACCTTCACATTCCCTACTTTACCATTCATATCACCGATCAAAAACATTCCTTCCAAACTTTTCCATGCACGAGATCCACATTTGTCCAGAACTCTTCTCTCACTCTTCTAGCATGATCTTGGCTTGGCGCATACACACACACAATCGCCCTCATTTGTATTCCAACTTTCAACTTTACCCATACAATCCTTGACCCAACTGATCCCTACTGTCTTATGCTCTTCTTCCATCTTTTACTCACAACTATACATACTCCTTCCTTTGCCCTCTCATTCTCACCTTCTGCACATATACCCCATCCAAACTCCCATTCTCTCACACTTTCTCCTCTCCATTTTCTTTCAGTCATTCCACATACATCCACTATTGCACCCATAAGCACCTGGACAATCTCTCTTTCACCTCATCATTCGCTCCTCTTACATTCCACGTAGCCATTACCAAGTCCTTTGTCCGGTCCTGGGTCGTCATCGTTTGGTCAGCCCTTGTTCGAAGTTTCTTTGTTTTTTTAGTTAGTTGTTTTCCGGGGAGGGGCACTAACCCTCCGCCAACCCTTTTAGTCGCCTTTTACGACAAGCAGGGATATTGGGGGAGTATTCTTAAAAAACTCCCCCTACCTCCAGGGGGTAGATGAAAATCATATGAAGTAGAAAGAGAGAGACAGACAGACAGACAGAAAGAGAGACAGAGAGACGGAGAGAGACAAGAGACAGAGAGACGGAGAGAGACAGAGACAATGGGAGTAGAATGAGTGTAGAAGAGAGCATAAGCATGAAGACAGAAGAAGGACCGATGAGATTCGCTATGAACTCGTTCCATATTATCCAGTAGCCCGCCACAATTCCCACATCAGTGTACAGTAGTTTCAGTAAAATATATACTAATGATTTTCATCTTTTACGTTTCATTGTCTTATCTGACTACCTATGCTACGCATACCTTTAATCCGTATGACCCCCCGCCGTTCATCTTCGTTCACCTCTCTCCCAACCCCACATCCCACAACTCCATCTGTTTGCGATGCTATGCACCTGTGTCCATTGTTTCGCATTCTCGAGTCTGAATCTCAGATGATAGAGCGACAGGGGAGACGAGCGAACTTTTGCCGTTGACTGTACTTCCACAAATGTACTCATTATTTATTTGGGAGACGCATCCAGTTATTTCCAAAACTAAGAATACATTTCTTAAAAAAAATAAATTAAAACGTAACAAGAAACCGATTGGCATCTGGGGATTTAAGAAGAGTAAAATTCAAATGACATTGGGGTCACCAATAGATGAACTTCAGATAGAACTTTAAAATTACATCGAATCTACTGTAGAATATAAAAAAAAATAAGTAAAAATATGCGCAATATGAATTTTCGTGTTACACCATAAGCAACATTTCCTTAGTTAAAATCTCTCAAAAGTGAGATACCTGGTGAGAAGGAATATTGGAAAGCTTTTGACTCTCACGAAAATAGAGAAACCATAGACTCAATCGCAATACCGAGATTATGTAATTAATCACAAATGATAGCTTTATTCCTCCTCTCCCCAGATATATAATGCATGGCAGCTACAGAAGTGGAAGGTTGAAAGAGAAATGAATTAGTTTTATTGCTATAGTCTGGAGATGTTTTGGATTTTTAAGTTTGGAAGATGGTAATTTTCACTGTTTTAATTTGCAGTGGTAACTTCAGATACGACAAAATGGTAGAGTTGTGAGGTTACGGTAAAACATGAGTTTAGTAATAAACTATTGCTAAACTCATGCTTTTACCGTAACTTCGTAACTACGTGACTGCCATTATACTTGAGTGATTAAAAAAACAGCGTAATGGAGGCCGAAAAGCTCCAATTATTCAGCTTCGAGAAATGTGCTCTAAATCATGTGGGAAACTACGATTTTTATGAAAAAATCTGAAGGTGTGTCATGGTTAAAAAAAATCCGTCGGAAAAAAAAAATCAGTAACATGCCTAAATGAGGTAACACGTAGGATGCACTGGTATAAAGGAAAGTTAGGCTGACATTTGAGGGTTTTAACTCCAAAGAGATTCGTTCATATAACTTGGAAATGTAGAGATAAAACGGATATTTTTATCATTTGCATAACTAGAATTAAAAGTGATGAGCCTCCTCACCAAATATAAATCATGTAATATTTTCCCAGTACGACGGTTTGGTTGGTATCATTCTCAATATTTACCATGGTAAAATCTTCCCGAAAGTCAATTAATCTTTTAAGAAAATTATCGGTATTAATTATCAGATATATTACAAGGTATAAGTAAATACACAGGCGAACCGAGATATACAATTTATAAGGATTGTTTGGTTGGTCATATACGGAGTTTTATTTTTCATGATCGGTCTAAAAAAAAAATCAAGTTGCCGGAGCTTCTACATGATCTATTGTGTTTCTCGTGTTGAGATAATCTGAATTTTTCATATTAGATGAATCTCTAGTCATTTTTCAAAATTTATATTAGCCGTGATTTCAAGGCAAAAAGGACTGCCAGTTGTCACTTACGGTGGATGTCATTGGTTTTTGGAGTACTTCAAAACAATTATACTGGATTAATCTTTTTAAAATCGTATTTTCTGGCGAAATCGCTGAAAATGTACTCAAAATTAATTGCGAGACATACCCAAATTCTGTCAAAACTCGAAAGACATTTTTGACGGTGAAAAAATTACATTTATGAACCATATAACAAGAAATTGACTGACAAAAAGCGCTGGCATCTGAGGGTTTAAGAAGAATAAGTTTCAATTGACGTGGAGGTCACTGAAAAGAGAGAAATTTCGAATGGGTATTCTTTTTAATGTAGTAATTTGAAAGTACTTTGAGAATATTGACAATGTAAAAATAAAATTGTACAATATAACGGTTCTTGTTAAACCATACGCCACTTTTCCTGTGGTAAAATCTCTCAAAACTGTGATACCTCGTCAGAAGAAATATTGATAAGCTTTTGACTCACTTTGGAATGTATACGAGAGTGTATAAACACCATCGCAATACCTGGACTATATAATTAATTACCATTCATAACTTTATTCCTCATCTGACAGCTAAAACAAAATGAAGGTTCAAGGAACAATTATTGAACTTTATTACTATCATCTGGAGAATGTTTGGATTTTAAAGTTAGGAAAAGACTCAATTGTGATTTTTTTTCATTTCCAGTGGTATCCACATAAAAAATGGTTAGCTTCTCTCTTTACGGTAAACGAATCCTCATTAGACGTAATTAAAATCTATTATAATTGAGTGTTTCTAAAACCGCATAATGGATGGCGAAAACACTAAATATGCAACTTCTGCAAATGTGCCCTATATTAGGAAGGAAATACCCTCAACTGATCTAAGATTCAGAAAGCATTTCAGATGATGCGAGAATTCCCTGTCGGAAAAAATATCAGTAACAAAACATAGGGGTGAGTAACAAGTAGGATGATATTGATTCACAGTAGAGATGGCTAGCATTTCACGGATGTAATTCTAGTTTCGAATGATTAGAGACGTGTATACATCTTGCAAATTTAGAGATAAAGCTGATATTTTTATTAGTCACTAGGTTTTAAAATAGAATCTTGTGCCTCCTGATTAGATATAAAAAATGAAATATTTTCCTAGCATGACGGTTCATGTGAAATCATTATACTTATTTACGAAAATAAAATCACTGAGAAGGGCAAGAAATCGTTTAAAAGGAAATTGTCTAATATCATATGTATATTACTAGGAAAAATTAATTACCCGTAATGAGATGCAGTTTATGAACATTACTTGATTACCCAAACACAGAGTTTGATTGTTCAAGTCGGGTCTTTTAAAAATCACGTTGTCTGATGGCCGACCTGAACTGTTGTGTCTCTCATGTTGAGATTTGATGGATCTTTAATATTCATAAGATTAGTCCCTTTCATCTTTTAAAATTCTTTTTATCCCTGAGTTGAGGCTTAAATGCAATAACAATATGAACTACAGTAGTCACGGCTGATAGCATCCGCGTTAAGGTATTTCCAAACTAATTTATTTGAGTGATGTGTAAATGCATTTTTGTGAGAAATCGCTGAATATGTAACTTCTATAAATTTACTCAAAACTGATTAGGAGACGCATCCAATTATTTCCAAAACTAAGAATAAAGGTGAAAAAAAAAAAAAATCTGAAATATAGCTCTAAATGAGAGTTGGCTCCTGAGGGTTTAAGAAGTGCAAGATTTATATGACATTGGGATGATCGATAGAAGCAAGAAAATTCGAATGTTTTCTTTTTTATTTATTGAACTGTCAAATTACATCGAGCTTACGGGTAGAATATGAAAAAAATCCATCAATAAGTACATATATGAGCAATTTGAATTTTCGTGTTAAACCATAAGCAACATTTTCTTAGTTAAAATTACTCAAAACTGAGATACGTTGTGAGAAGGAATATAGGTAAGCTTTTGACTCTCACAAATAGATATAGAGGAGAAAACATAAACTCTAGCGTAATATCGAGATTATGTAATCACCATTCATAGCTTTATTCCTGCTCTCCCCAGACATATAGTGCATGACAGCTACAAAAAAGGAAGGTTGAAGGAGAAATTAATTAACTTTATATGTATCGTCTGGAGAATTTTTGGATTCTTACTTTAGGAAGAAGGTCATTTGTGACTTTTTTTCATTTTCGTCGTAACTTCATATACAACAAAATGGTCAAGTTGTGTTGTTATGGTGAAAGCATAAGTTTAGTAATAGTTATAAACTATATTACTTGAGTGATTCTAAAAACCGCATAATGGAGGTCGAAGGGCACTAAATATGAAGCTTCTACAAATGTGCTCTAAATCATGTAGGAAACATTCCCAAGTATATAAAAAAAAAAAAATCAGAAAACACATGTGATGGTGAGAAAATTCCGTGTCGGAAAAAAAAAAAAAATCAGTAGAACCAAAATGAGGTAACAAGTATGATGCATTGGTTAATAGGAAAATAAGGCTAACAGTTGAGGGGTTTAACCCCAAAGAGATTCGTTTAACTAAAGACGTATAACTTGGAAATGTAGAAATAAAGCGGATATTATTATTATCTGGATAACTAAAATTTAAAGTGAACTTGAGCTTCATGACAAAATTGAAATAATGGAATATTTTCCCCGTACGAAGGTTCCTGTAATATTATTATCCATATTTACTATCGTAAAATCTTTCCGATAGGCAATAAATCGTTTAAGATCATTGTCGGTAATGATTATCAGATATAGATTACAAGATAGAAGTAAAAACACCGCCGAACTGAGATATACAATTTCTAAGTATTAATTGTTTGGTCATGTACCCAGGTTTTATTTTTCATGATGTGCCTAAAAAAAATCATTGTCGGTGCTTCTACATGATCTCTTGTGTTTCTCGTGTTGAGATTAACTTGATTTTCATTTTAGATGAATCTATTGACATTTTTCAAAATTCATTTTAGCTGTGATTTCAAGGCTAAAAGTAATGCCAATTGTCACTTAGTTACGGTGGATCGCAACCACTTTTGGAGTAGTTCAAAACTATTTTACTGGAATGATCGTTTTATAACGTATTTTTAGGCGAAATCGCTGAAAATGCAACGTCCACAAATGTAAACAAAATTGATTGGGAGAAAAACCCAAATTCTGTGGAAACGAAAAACATTTTTGACGATGAGAAAAATCACATTAACCATCTAACAAGAAACTGATTGACTCAAAATGAGCTGGCATCTGAGGGTTTAAGAATGTTTCAACTGAGGTTGGGATTACCAATACAAGAGAGAAATTTCGAATTTTTCTTTGTAAGATGTAGGACTTTAAAAGTCCTTCGAGATTATTGACAATGTAAAAATAAAATTGCACAATGTAACGATTCTTGTTGCACCATAAGCCACATTTCATGAGGTAAAATCTCTGAAAACTATGATACCTTGTTAGAAGGAATATTGATAAGCTTTTGACTCTCACCTAGAAAAGTATATGAGAAAGCATAAACATTGCTATACGGAGACTATATAATTAATTACCATTCACAGCATTATTCCTCATCTAGGTAGATATATCGTGCATGACAGCTGCAAATAATGAAGTTTGAACGAACAATGATTGAACTGTATTATTATCGTCCGGTGAATGTTTGTAGTTTAACGTTAGGAAGAGGGTCATTTGTGATTTTTTTTCATTTTTAGTGGTAACCACATAAAAAATGGTCAACTTTTCTAGTGTCGGTAAAAGAATCCACTTACCCGTAATTAAAAACTATTATACTTGAGCGATTCTAAAAATACCATAATGGAAGTCGAAAACACTAAATGTGCAATATCAGCATTTTTTTTTTTTTTATGCGAGGAAGAAGGAAACAAAGGCCATGAGCCCGCAATAACAGTTTCCTCCAAGAGAAAAACAAAATACAATAGACGGCCAAATTCAAGATCCAATCTTTTCGAGATTCCTGGACACACGGCGTTTGAAAGACTGGAGATCATAGGCAACAGGAAATACAGACAGAGGGAAACATTTGCAGAGTTGACCTGTTGCATAAATGAAAGACTAGGAGTAACGGTTAACTCTTGCATTAAAGAGTTGGACAGACAAGGTATGGGAGTTTCCTGCTAGACGGGTGCTAAGCGCCCGTCGTAGAGGTGGAGGAATGCATGCAGATAGTTCAGAGGAGCAGTGATCATTAAAGTAGCGATAGAAAATAGATGAAGATGCAACAGTGCGGCGAAGAGACAGAGGTTGAAGGGAGTCAGTAAGAGGAGGAGATTTAATGAGACGAAAAGCCTTTGACTCCACCCTATTGAGAAGGGCTGTATGTGGGGCGCCTCCCCACACATGAGTTGTACTCCACAAAGGGGTGGATAAAACCCCTGTATAGAGTCAGCAATTGTGCAGGGGTAAAGAAAGACCGGAGTCGGCTTAGCACACCCAATCTCTTGGAAGCAGATTTTACGAGACATGTTATATGATCTTTCCAAGGTAAGTCCCGAGTAAATGAAACCCCAAGCATTTTTAAGGATGATTCAGGATTAAGCTGAATATTATTAAACATTAGTGTGTATACATGTGAGACATTTTATCGGGTTGACATGTGTAAAAACTGAGTTTTAGATGCATTAAAAAGAACAGATAATTTTTACCCCAGTCAGAGATACGAGCCAAGTCAGACAGTAAGTGTGCCATAGCCTAATCCCATGTTTGTTGAAGCAACTGCTGAGATGGGCGTTGTTCTATATTAGGTGGGAAACACTCCCAACTGATCTATAAATCAGAAAACATTTAAGGCGGTGCGAGAATTCCGAGTGGGAAAAAAAAAAATAAAAACAAAGGGAGGTAACACGTAGGATGATATTGATTCACAGGTACAGATGGCTGGCACTGGCAGATGTAATTCTAGTTTCAATTGATTAGATACATGTATAAATCTTGCAAATTTAGAGATAAAACGGATATTTTTATTTGTATCACTAGGTTTTAAAGTGACATCTTCAGCCTCCTGATCAAATTTAAAAAATGGGATATTTTCCTAGTATGATGGTTCGTGTGAAATCTTTATCCATATTTACCAAGATAAAATCACTTCCAACGGCAGAACATCGTTTAAAAGGAAATTGTCTATTATCAGGTATATATTTGAAATGCGTGATGTACAACATAGTGCCCCCGAAAAGGAAGCAAGTGAGGAACAGCATAGTGCCCCCGAAAATGAGACGAGTGGCGTACAGCCCAGTACCCCCAGGAACGTACCGACACCCCCACCCGGACCCCACGGAGTAGCCGCAACCAGACGACAGGATACCGCGCAACAACGGCATATGTCAGCCCGGGCCGTGCGCCCCTATAACACTCAGCTGTCACACCGTCACCATAGCAGAAGAACACTACATTCGGGGAGTGGGATTGCCGGATCAACTAGGGGTAGAGCTGCTCTCATAGCTCTAGAATGCGCCCCTCAGGAGACTGCCTATTGCCGCTCCGAAGGTGTCCATGCAGAGACGATATACTGCCGATCCGAAGTTGCCCTTACAGAGACGACCTATTGCCGCTCCCGCCCTCGCCAGACGGCCTAGTGCCGCTCCGAAGGTGCCCCTCTAGAGACGGCCTATTGCCGCTCCTCCCTCCGGCAGAAGGAGACAGCCTATTGCCGCTGCCGCCTTCGTCAGACGGCCAATGGCCGCTCCGAAGACGTTGCCCCAGAGACGGCCTACTGCCGCTCCTCCCTCCTGCAGAAGGAGACCGCCTATTGCCGCTCCCACCTTCGTCAGACGGCCAATTGCCGCTCCGAAGGCGAACAGAGGTGCGCTGACTCCCCCACTCAGGCCACGGCCAATTGCTGGGCCTTGGCGCTTGATAGCTGCGCCCCTTTGCAGCAACGGCCAATTGCCCACCCCCACGGCCAAATGGAGGTGTTGAGTAAGTCATCGTCCCAGCAGGAGACAAGAACCCGGAACTCCCGTACCGGAGCGCCCCAGCCAGGCCATACGATCTCTCCTGGCTCTGGAGAAGACTCACCTGACGGACCCTGGTTCAGGTCGGTGCCGCAGTTCCTCCCTGTCGGCGCCCGTCGACTCTGGGGACCGCAGTCCTCAGCCCCTCCGGACCCTTCCCAGGACGCCCGGGCGTGATCTCCCCACGCCCACGAGGCGGCGTAAGACCTCCACCTCCGGCCGAGACCTGAGCCAGAGATTTCTGGATCTGTTCTGCCCCAGTCATGAGAGCCACACCCCCGAGCCTAGCCCGGAGACTGCGGGCCCCTTCGCCACCTGCAGCCCGAGACGCGAGAGGACGCCCCTGCGAGTTGTACCGTGCCCTTTGGGCACGCCTCCCCTTGACAGTGCCCCTATCCCGGCCGAGTTGTTGCCGGCGTGTCTCCCCGCCGCCCCCACGATGAGTGACTTGATAAGTGTGGTGTTGCCCCAGCAATAGTGAACTGTTTTAGGTTGTGTGATGTTGCCCAAACTAGTGTAACACGGTGGATGAGTAAAGGACGAGTGCTAAATTGTTCTGGTAAATCAGACTCACGAGTGACAGAAAATCAGTAAGACTTCCCTCTGAGAAATCCTCTGTAGTAAGATACTCGAACCTCTTCGGCTCTAAGTAAATAATAGTGTTAATAATGTTTCCCCACTTATACTGCCAGCACATTCCCAGTGTCATTCCCTCTCCCCAGTAACTAGCGTGAACGTAAACAAGAAACAGAATCAATAGCCAAAACCCTTTTGCTATAAGGAAATATTAAGTTCAAAGTAATATTACTCTTCCCCAGTATTACCATAACTCTGTTCTGACTCGCTGCAAGTCACTCCCCTCGCCCTCCCCCCCTCCCAGTGAGTCACACTCCCCGCGCCCCGCGCGCGCGCCTTTATTCTCTATACATCTGTGCACTAGAATTGTGTTGGCATCAGTATCAGTTAAGCCAGTATCCTGCGAGATATTATCTTAGTTAAAGTTTTATTCCTTTTCTATATATTGTTGTAATATCTGCTTTGTCCTGTGTCTGATTATGGTAATATACGTGTAAAGGTTGCCTGGAGTTTTTGTGTCCTACCTCTCCTCTTTGCCATAAGCCCCGTTATGGAAAGAGGACCCCACTACACGTTAGGTGTTCTAGGACTGAGAAGTCGAGCCTTTTTCACCTAGCATTACAATATTATTAAGAAAAAGTAAATACATAACCGTACTGAGATATGCTGTTTATAGACATTACTTGGTTGCCCATATCATTGTTCATAACGGGTCTTTAAAAAATCACGTTGTCGGATCGTCAACCGGAACTGTTGTGTCTCTCGTGCTGATATTTGATGGATCTTTAATTTTCATGAGATTAGTCCGTTTCATTTTTTTAAATTCTTTTTAATCCATGAGTTGAATCTAAAATATATTACCAATAGTGAAATAGTAACTGCTGATTCCATTCGCTTTAAGGGTATTTCCAAACTAATTTATTTGGGTAATGACTGTAAAAATGCATTTTTGGGCGAAATCGCTGAATATGAAACTTCCACAAATGTACTCAAAATTGATTGGGAGACGCATCCAAATTATTTCCAAAACTGAGAATACATTTATTAGGTCGAAAAAAAAAAAAAAAAAAAACGTAACAAGGAACGAATTGGCGCTAAATGCGAGTTGGCACCTGAGGGTTCGAGAGGAACAAGATTCAATTGATATTGGGGTCACCGAAAGCCAGAAAATTCGAATCAGTATTCTTTTTTATCTGCTGTAGAAGAACTTTAAAATTACATCGAGCTTACTGGTAGTATAAAAAAAATAAATCAATACTTAATTATACAAGCAATATTAATTTTCGTGTTACACCATAAGCAACATTACCTTTGTTAAAAATCTCTCAAAACTGAGATACGTCGTGAGAAGGAATATTGGTAAGCTTTTGACTCTCACCAGTATATATAGAGCAGAAGGCATAAACATTATCACAATGCCGATATTATGTAATTAATAACCATTCATAGTTTTATTCCTCCTCTCCCCAGACATATAGTGCATGACAGTTACAAAAAATGAAGGTCGAAGGAGAAATGAATGAGCTTTATTGCAATCATCTGGAAATTTTTCGGATTCTTACGTAAGGAAGAAGGTCATTTGTGACTTTTTTCATTTCAGATAAAACAAAATGATCAAGTGTTGTTACGGTAAAAGCATAAGATTAGGAGGCGGTGGCTCAATCGGTAGAGAGGTGGCCTGCAGTCCCACCGGACCCAGGTTCGAATCCCGGCTGGGGCAGGGAACAGTTTAAGGATTTGAATTTCATTAAATCAGTAAATGATCTACCAGAAGACCCGCCGACATGTCGTAAAAATACCCCCGCTAATACCAATACACCAGTCCTGTATGAGACAGCCCTAGCATGTATTCAATATGGACGGTGGGTGTTAGCGCCGAAGTGGTGACATGTAGAGGTGTATGGTATGTAGGAGGACTGCTGGGCCTTGATAGCAGGCTGTGAAGCCTATGCCCAGAGTCGGACACATAAAAAAAAAAAAAAAAAAAAAAAATTATACTTGAGCGACTGTAAGAACAGCATAATGAAGGCAGAAAAGCACTAAATAAGCAGCTTCTAGAAATGTGCTCCAAATCATGTGGGAAACACTCCCAATAGTATAAAATAATCAAAAAAACATGTGATGGTGGGAAAATGCCGTGACGAAAAGAAAAAAAAAACTAAGAAGCCTAAATGACGTAACACGTAGGATGCTTGTGTTTAAAGGAAAATAAGGGTGACATTTGATGATTTCAACCCCGAAGAAATTCGTTTAATTAAAGACGTACATATAACATGGAAATGTAAAGATAAAGCGGATAGTATTATTATTTGCATAACAAGGATTTAAAGTGACCACTTGAACCTCCTGGCCAAAGTTAAATAATGGAATATTTTCCCAGTAAAACGGTTCGTGTGATATCATTATCCATATTTACAATGGTAAAATCTTTCCGATTGGCAATATATCGTTTAAGAGTCGATATTAATTATCAGATATATATTACAAGATAAAAGTAAATACATAGCCGAACTGAGATATGCAATTTATAAGGATTACTTGGTGCGTCATATACGCATTATTATTGTTCATGATGGGTCTAAAAAAAAATCAAGTTGCCAGGGCTTCTTCAACATCTTTTGTGTCTCGTGTTTAGATTAACTGGAATTTTCATTTTAGATGAATCTTGTCATTTTTCAAAATTCATTTTAGCCGTGACTTCAAGGCTAAAAGGTAATGCCAATTGTCACTTAGTTACTGTGGATCGCATCCAATTTTGTAGTAGTTCAAAACTATTTTACTGGAGTGGTCGTTTTATAAACGTATTTTTGGGCGAAATCGCTGAAAATGCAACGTCCACAAATGTACTCACAATTGATTGCGAGAAAACCCATATTCTGTCGAAACTCGAAAGACATTTTTGATGGTGAAAAAATAACATTTATGAACCATATAACAAGAAATTGATTGAAACTTAAAGAGAGCTGGCATCTGAGGGTATAAGAAAAATTAGTTTCAATTGACATGGAGGTCACCAAAACAAGAGAGAAATTTTCGATTGAGTATTCTTTTTAATCTGCAGTACTTTAAAAGTATTTTCAGATTATTAATGTAAAAATGAAATTGAATATAACTTCTTGTTACACCATTAGCCACATATCGTGAAGTTAAATCTCAAAACTGTGATACCTCGTCAGAAGGAATATTGATATGCTTTTGACTTTCACCTACGAATGTATACGAGAAAGTATAAACATCAAAATACCGAGATTATATAATTAATTACCATTCATAATTTCATTCCTCATCTAGTGAATGAATGACAGCAACAAATAATGAAGGTTGAAGGAACAATGAACAGTATTATTATTGTGTGGAAAATGTTTGGATTTCAACGTTCAGAACAGGGTCATTTGTGACTTTTTTCAATTGTGGTGGTATCCACATAACCAATAATCAACATTTTTCGTCACTGTAAAATAATCCGCTTTAGCCGTAATACTTGACTGATTCTATATACCGCATAATGGAGGACGAAAAGATTAAACATGCAACTTCTGCAAATATGCTCTATAATAGGTGGCAAACACTCCCAAGTGATATCATCATCATCATCATCAATCGGACCTCCTTTCTACCCAAAGGCAGGGTGACGAGTAGCAATGTCCACACAACCTAAAATTGCCCAATCCAATGGGCCACGCTTCCATTCACTCATCAATCAAGACCCAGGATTCCTGTCTCTATCAGATACGCCAAAAACATTTACCATGTTCTGTAGCTTCACATATCGTATCCGAGTCAATCCAGACCCTGCCACGTTAAAAAGGGGTGCCAAAAATCCCTAATCATGCACATCCCACAAAATTCATCCAGCCAGCTCGATCTCCTGTTAGTTCCGTAGCCTCACCGACTTCCAAACCTCTCTTCCTCACACATTCATTCACCATATCTCTCCTCCTTCTCCTTGGCCTACCTCGCCTCCTCCCTCCTTCGAATTCGCTCAGATATACCTTCTTCGCCAATCAATTTGTTATCCATTCTCTCCACATGACCATACCATCTCAGTACACTCTCTTCAATTCTGGTATCCACTGACTTCCTCTCCTCATCTTTGACGAATCACATTATTTCGTATCCTATCCACCCTATGTACTCCACATACATTCCTCAGCAGTCCCATCTCCACTGCTCTTACTCTTTACTTTTCATTTTCATGCCACACCATAGTGTCATCCATATGTAAAAGATTGCACTAACACTCGTTCATGTAAGCCTCGTGCAGCTGCAACACTCAAGCCTCTGTTTCTTATCAAGATCTTCATTGCACCAGCTACTTTTCTTCCTTGTGTCACTCTACTTTCAATTTCTTCTGCACATTTTCCTTTCTTTTCTATCACTGTACCCAGGTATTTGAACTCTCACCAACTCTAGTCTCTCTCCATTCACTGTTACATAGCACTGGGAGTCACCTTCTCTCTCAATAACCATCATTTTACTCTTTTCTACATTTACTCTCAAGGAACGACGCTTACAGACATCAGCAAAATTCTGCACTAGCCTACCAAGTTCTTGTCCGGTACTTGCAAGCAGTACTACTTTATCAGCATACAACAAATTTAAAATATTCCATCTATCACCATTCATTACCAATGCCATCCCTCTCTCCATTACTCGTGTTTTCACTTCTCTCATCACCCCATCCATATATACATTGAACAACCATGGGGACATCACACAACCTTGTCGCACACCCACACTGATTGTGAACCATTCACTTAGATGCCCATTAACCCTGACATATGCTCACTACAATCATAAAAACTCTTGACGGCACTTAACAGCTTACCCCCTACGTCGTACATGTGCAAAACTTTCCACAATCCTTCTGTGTCCACTTTGTCATATGCTTTTTCCAGATCCATGAATCCCATAAACACCTTATGGTCCTTCTCACAAGCCTTCTCTACTATCTGTCTCACTGCAAATATTTGGTCCACAGATCATCTGCCACCTTGTTCATCACTCACTAGGACTTCTATCTCTCTTACTTTCTCTATAATAATTCTTCCATATACCTTCCCTACGACACTCAGTAAGCTTATGCCTCGATAATTCTTGCACTCACTTCGTTCACCTTTATTTTTGTAAAGGGGTACAATCACAGCCTTTTTCCACTCTGCAGGCACAGTTTCACTCATTCATGCCTTCTTACTTATCTCCAACAAGCACTTCATTCCATTCTCTCCATTACATATAAGCATCTCTGCATACACCTCATCAACCCCAGTTGCTTTCCCATTTTTCAGCCACTTCATAGCATTCTTCTGTGCGAGTGTCACGTCTCCTGGCACTGCATTCCTTCTCTGCACCCCCCCCAAACCAAACATGTTTACAGCTGCTCTGCTCCCTCTATCCCCATTCATCAGGCTTTCAAAATATTCTTTCCATCATCTTTATGGGTTAATAATCTAACACCTGCATCCTTCACACAAAACCATTTCTTACCGCTTTCACTTCTACATTTCCGCACCTCTTTCCAGAATACCTTTCTATTTTCTGAGTAGTTCACATTCATTTTTCTTCCTAGATCCTCATTAACCTCCTTTTTCCCATTCATTAGTCTCTTTACGTGCTTCTCTCTCATCATATTCAGTTCTTATTTCAACTGAACCCCTATCCTGTAACCACTTTAGCCACTTCTTGCTCTTTTTCCTCCACGGCTCTCCATACCTCCTCATGCCACCATGCCGTACAGTTCTTTTGGTTGTTTCTTTTGTCACCACATACCGCTTTACCATTCCTAAGCAATCAATATAAGCGTGATCTGGAGAGATCCATTTCAATCCAATTCAGTAATTCTAACTCGTCCTCTATTTTGGTCATGTATTCATCGCCCATTTCTTTGATCCTCAACTTCTCAATTTTCAGTCTTTCTCCCTGACTGATTCTATCTATCCTGATCTCCCAAGTGATCTAAAAATCATCAAACATTTCAGACGGTGCAAGAATTCCGTGTCGGGAAAAAAAATCTAAAAACAAAGGGAGGTAACACGTAGGATGATATACCTTCACATGTAGAGATGGCTGACATTTGACGGATGTAATTCTAGTTACGATTGATTAGAGACGTGTATACATCTTGCAAATTAGGGATGATATTTTTATTTACATCACTAGGTTTCACAGTGGCATCTTGAGCCTCCTGATCAAGTATATATATATATATATATATATATATATATATATATATATATATATATATATATATATATATATATATATATATATATATAATAATATATATCTGATGACAATTTTTTTTTAGACGATTTCTTGTCCTTTGGAGTGATTTTATCTTGCTAAATATTGATGATTTGGCACGAACCGTCATATATATATATATATATATATATATATATATATATATATATATATATATATATATATATATATATATATATATGACGGTTCGTGCCAAATCATCAATATTTAGCAAGATAAAATCACTCCAAAGGACAAGAAATCGTGTAAAAAAAAAATTGTCATCAGATATATATTATTAGGATTAAGTAAATACATAACCGTACTGAGATATGCAGTTAATAAACATTGCATAGTTCCTCATATATGCAGTTTCATTGTTCTTAACGGGTCTTTAAAAAATCACGTTGCCGGAACGTCGACCTGAACTGTTGTGTTTCTCGTATTGGTATTTGATGTATCTTTAATTTTCCTTTTCTTTTAAAAATCTTTTTATCTATGAGTTGAGGCTAAAAAGTAGTAACAATGGTGAACTAGTCAAGGGCTACTAGCATCCGTTTTAAGGGTATTTCTGAACTAATTTATTTGTGATGTCTGCGTATATGCATCTTTGGACGAAATCGCGGAATATCAAACATCCACAAATGTACTGAAAAATGATTGGAAGACGCATCCAATTATTTACAAAACATAATACATTTGTAAAAAAAAAAAAAATGGAAATATATAACAAAATACCGATTGCCATTAAATAAGAGTTTGCACCTGGGGGTATATATATATATATATATATATATATATATATATATATATTTATATATATATATATATATATATATATATATATATATATATATATATATATATATATATATATATATATATATATATATATATATATATATATATATATAGCCGAACTAAGATATACAATTTATGAGGATTACTTGGTAACATACGTAGTTTTACTGTTTATGATGGGTCAAATAAAATCCTGATCTGAAGTGTTTCTCCTGTTGATATTAACTGGATTTTTCATTTAGATGAATCTCGTCATTTTTCAAAATTCATTCAGTTACCGTGGATCGCATCCGTTTTGGTATTAGTTCAAAACTATTTTACTGCAGTGATCGTTTTATAAACCTATTTTTGGGGAAATCGCTGAAAACGCAACGTCCATAAATGTACCCCAAATTGATTCCAAATAAAAACCCAAGTTCTGTCGAAACTCGAAAGACATTTTTGATGGTGAAGAAATCACATTTATGAATCATATAACAAGAAATTGATTGACACTTAAAGAGAGCTTGTATCTAAGGGTTTAAGAATTTTCAATTAACGTGGGGATCACCGAAACATTAGAGAAATTTCGAATGAGTATTCTTTTTAATCTGCAGAACTTTAAAAGTACTTTGAGAATATTGACAATATAAAAAAATTGAACCATAAGCCAATTTCCTGTGGTAAAATGACTCAGAACTGTGATACCTGGTCATAAGGAATATTGATAAGTTTTTGACTCTCACCTAGAAATGTATAGGCAAAAGTACCGAGACAATTTAATTAAATACCGTAAATAACTTTATTCCTAAACTAGGTAGACACATAGTGCGTGACAGATACAAAAAACGAAGGTTCAAGGAACAATGATTGAAATGCATTATTATTGTCTGGTGAATGTTTGGATTTTAACGTTAGGAAGAGGGTCATTTGATATTTTCATTTGTAATTGTAACCAAATGACAAAAAATGATCAACTTTTTCGTTACTGTAAAATAATCTGCTTTAGCCGGGGTTAAAAAGTATTATACAAAGTGATTCTTAAAACTGCATAATGGATGGCGAAGACACTAAATATGTAAGTTCTATAATTGCGCTCTAGATTATGGGGGAAACATTCCCAACTGATATAAAAATCAGAGACCATTTCACAGGGTGCGAAAATTCCGTGTCGTAAAAAAAAAATCAGTAACAAAACAACGGGTTTGTAACACCTAGCATGATATTTATTTTCAGGTAGAGATGGCTGGCATTTTTTTTTTTTTTTTTTAATGCGAGGAAGAAGGAACCAAAGGCCATGGGCCCGCAGTAACGGTTCCCTCCAAGAGAAAAACAAAATACAATATAGAGCCAAATTCAAGATCCGATCAATTTGAGATGCCTGGACACACTGCGTTTGAAAGACTGGAGATCATAGGCAGCAGGAAATACAGACAGAGGGAGACAGTTCCAGAGCTGACCTGTTGCATAAATGAAAGACTGGGAGTAACGGTTAACTCTTGCATTAGAGAGTTAGACAGAAAAGGGATGAGAGTTTGCTGCCAGACGGGTGCTACGCGCCCGTCGTAGAGGTGGAGGAATGCAAGCAGACAGTTCAGAGGAGCAGTGACCATTAAAGTAGCGATAGAAAAGAGATAAAGATGCAACAGTGCTGCGAAGAGACAGAGGTTGAAGGGAGTCTGTAAGAGGAGGAGAGTTAGAGACGAAAAGCCTTTGACTCCACCCTATTGAGAAGAGCTGTATGTGGGGAGCCTCCCCACACATGAGAGTTGTACTCCACACAGGGGCGGATAAAACCCCTGTATAGAGTCAACAATTGCGCAGGGGTAAAGAAAGAGCGGAGTTGGCTTAGCACACCCAATCTCTTGGAAGCAGATTTTACAAGATGTAATATGATCTTTCCAAGGTAAGTCCCGAGTAAATGAAACCCCAAGCATGTTCAAGGATGATGCAGGATTAAGCTGAATATTATTAAACATTAGTGGGTATACCTGTTGAAGATTTTGTCGGGTTGATAGGTGTAAGAACTGAGTCTTAAATGCATTAAAGACAACCATATTATTTTTACCCCAGTCAGAGATACGAGCCAAGTCAGACATTAGGTGTGCCATAGCCTCATCCCTTGATTGTTGAAGTAACTGTTGAGATGGGCGTTGCGGGAACCGAATGGAAAGGTGAAGGGTGGAGTCATCAGCGTATGAGTGGATAGGGTTAGATGTACAGCTTAGAAGATCATTGATGAATAAAAGGAAGAGAGTTGGTGATAGGACAGAGCCCTGAGGAACACCACTGTTGATAGATCTAGGAGAAGAACGATGGCCGTCTACAACAGCGGCTATAGAACGACCAGAAAGGAAGCTAGCGATGAAGGCACAGATAGAAGGATAGAAACCGTAGGAGGGCAGTTTGGAAATTAAAGATTTATGCCAGACTCGATCGAAAGCCTTTGAGATGTCAAGTGCAATGGCAAAGCTTTCGCCAAAGTCCCGAAAGGAGGATGACCAGGAGTCTGAAAGGTAGGTGAGAAGATCGCCAGTGGAGCGTCCCTGACGGAACCCATACTGACGATCGGAAAGAAGGTTGTGATAGGAAAGATGCCTTAAAATTTTTCTATTAAGAATTGACTCGAAAACTTTTGAAATACAGGACGTTAAAGCAACTGGACGATAGTTGGAGGGTTGGGATTGGTCACCCTTCTTTGGGACTGGCTGAATGAGAGCAAACTTCCAGCAAGAAGGAAAGGTACAAGTTGACAGACAATGACGAAAGAGTTTGCCTAGGCAGGGTGTAAGCACAGAAGCACAGTTCTTGAGAACAACAGGAAGGACCCCATCAGGCCCATATGCCTTGTTAGTACTGAGGCCAGTGATGGCAGAAAATACATCAACTGAAGAAATTTTAATGTCAGCCATGAGGAAGTCAGAGGGGGGAAGTGATGGAGGAACAGCACCGGAATCGTCTAAGGTAGAATTGGAGGAGAAAGTCTGTGCGAAGAGATCTGCTTTATCAGTAGAAGAAATAGCTACAGAACCATCAGAGTAGAAAAGAGGAGGGAAGGATGATGAGGTAAAGTTGTTAGAAAGATTTTTGGCAAGATGCCAGAAGGAGCGAGAAGAATTCGAGTTGGAGAGTTGAGAGCATTTAGTATGGATGAAATTATTTTTAGTAGAGCGAAGAACAGACTTAGCACGATTCCGGGCAGAAACGTAAAGATGATGTGATTCAGGGGTGGGTTGGCTCCGTTACCTTTTGTAGGCCCTCTCCTTGTTGCGGACAGCATTAGAACAAGCGTGATTAAACCAAGGCTTTCTTGCGTTAGTCAAAGGATATGAGAAAGGAATGTATGCTTCCATGCCCGAGAGAATAACCTCCGTAATGCGCAATGCACACTCAGATGGCTCACGGCCATGGAAGCAATAATCATTCCAGGGAAAATCAAAGAAGTACTGCCTGAGGGCCTCCCAGTCTGCGGCTCCAAAATGCCACAGACGACGTTTCCCTGGAGGGTCCACAGGCCGTACTGGAGTGATAGGACAGGTTAAGGTAATAAGGTTGTGATCGGAGGAGCCCAACGGAGAGAAAAGATTAACAGAGTAAGCAGAAGGATTAGTTGTGAGGAAGAGGTCAAGTATGTTGGAGCTCTCTCCAAGGCGGTCAGGGATACGGGTAGGGTGCTGCACAAGCTGCTCTAGGTCATTAAGGATAGAAAAGATGTAGGCTTGTTCACCAGGTGGATCCGTGAAAGGAGAGGAGAGCCAAAGGTGGTGGTGAACATTGAAATCTCCAAGAATGGAGATATAAATCTAGTTTCGATTGATTAGAGAAGTGTATACATCTCGAGAATTTAGAGATAAAACTCATATTATTTTATTTGTATCAATAGCTTTTAAAGTAGCATCCTGAGGCTCCTGATCAAAATTTAAAAATGCAATTCTATCCCTGTATCACGGTTCGTGTGAAATGATTATCAATATTTACCAAAAAAAAAAAAAAAAAAAAATTACTTCCAAGAGAAAGAAATCGTTTAAAAGGAAATTCTCAATTATCAGATATATATTATTAAGAAAAAGTAAACACAACCGTACTGAGATACGAAGTTATAAACATTACTTGGTTCCCCACACACGCACTATCATTGTTCATAACGGGTCTTTTAAAAATAACGTTTAAGGAACGTCGACCTGAACGGTTGTGTCTCGTTGATATTTGGTGGATCTTTAATTTTCATGAGATTAATCCTTTTCATTTTTTAAAATTCTTTTTATCAATGTGTGGAAGCTAAAACGTAGTAATAATTGTGGACTAGTAACGGCCGAGAGCATCCGATTTAAGGGTTTTTCAGAACTTTTATTTGAGTGGTTTGTGTAAATGGCCAAATCGTTAAATATTTAACTTCCCCAAATGAACTCAAAATTGATTGGGAGACGCATCCAATTATTCCCAAAACTTAGAATACTTTTATATGGTTAAAAAAAAAAAAAGCTATTTGGAAACATGTAACACGAAACGATTGGCTATAAAAGAGGGTTGGCATCATGGGGTTTAGGAAGAGCAAGATTCAAATGACATTGGGGTCACCGAAAGAAGCCAGAAAATTCGAATGACATTCTTTATCTGCTGTAGAACTTTAAAATTAAATCGAGCCTACTGGTAGAATATATATAAAAAAAAAAATAACAAGTAAATATACAGTATGCGCAATATGAATTTTCGTGTTACACCATAAGCAACATTTCCTTAATTAAAATCTCCCAACACTGAGGTACCTCGTGAGATGGAATATAGGTGAGCATTTGACTCTCACCAGAACAGATAGAGAGGAAAGTATAAACACTATCGCAATACACAGATTGTGTAATTAATCACCATTCACAGATTTATTCCTCCTCTCCCTAGACATATAGTGCATGGCAGCTAGAAAAAAAATAAGGTTGAAGAAGTGAATAAACTTTAATGTTATCGTCTGGAGTTTTTTTTTTATTCTTTCGTTAGGAAGAGGGTCATTAGTGACTTTTTTTCATTTGTAGTAGTAACTTCAGATAAAACAAAATGGTCCTGTTGTTTACTTGCGATGGATGCATAAGTTTCGTTATAGTTAAAAACTATTAAATTTGAGGGATTCTAAAAACCGCATAATGGAGGGGGAAAAACACTGTATATGAAGCTTCTACAAATATGCTACAAATCATGTGGGAAACACTCGCAATTGTATCAAAAAATCAGAAAACGTATGTGATGGTGAGAAAATTCCGTGTCGAAAATAAAAAAAATCAGTAACAATCCTAAATGAGGTCAACGTAGTTTGCATTGGTTAAAAGGAAAATAAGGCTAACATTCATGAGTCTTTACCCGAAGGACATGCATTTAATCAGAGAAATATATATTTTTTTAAATGTAGAGTTAAAGCGGATATTATTATTATTTAGACAACTAGAATTTAAAGTGACAACATTAGCCTCCTGGTTCGTGTGATATCATTATCCATATTTACCATTGTAAAATCTGTCCGAAGGGCAATAAATTGTTTAAGAACATTGTCGGTATTATCAGATATATATTACAAGACAAAAGCCTTTTTCATTTGTAGTGGTAACTTCACAATTTTGTCGCTACGGTAAAAGAATCCGCTATAGAAGTTATTAAAAACTATTATACTTGAACGATTCTAAAAACCTCATAATGGAAGGCGAAAAGACTAAATATGTAATTTCTACAAATGTTCTCTATATTAAACATTTCAGAGGGTGCGTGAATTCCGTGTCTGATAAAAAATCAGTAACAAAACAAAGGAGGAAACACGTAGGATGATTTTGATTCACAAGTAGAGAAGGCTGGCATTTGACGGATGTAATTATAAAGAGTTTCGGTTGATTACAGGCGTGTATACATCTTGCAAATTTAGAAATCAAGCGGATATTATTTTTATTTGTATCACTAGGTTTTGAAGTGGCATCTTTAGCCTCGTGATGAAATTAAAAAATGGAATATTTTCCCAGTATGACGGTTCCTGTGAAATCAATATCCATATTTAACAAGATAAAATCACTCCCAAGGGCAAGAAGTCGTTTCAAAGGAAATTGTCTATTATCAGATATATATTATTAGGGAAAAGTAAATACATAACCGTAATGGAATATGCAGTTTTAAACATTACTTGGTTCCCATATACGCAGTTTCATTGTTCATAACGTGTCTTTAAAAAATCACGTTGCCGGTACGTCGAAATGAACTGTTGTGTCTCTCGTGTTGATATTTGATGGATTTTTAGGTTTCATAAGATTAGTCCATTCAATTTTTAAAAATTTTTTTATCCCTGAGTTGAGGCTTTAAAGTAATAACAATTGTGAACTAGTCACGGCTGATAGCATACCCTTTAAGGGTATTTCCAATCTATTTTATTTGTGATGTTTATGTAAATGCATTTTTTTGCGAAATAGCTAATTATGATACTTCCACAAATGTACTCGAAACTTACAGAGACGCATCCAGTTATTTCCAAAACTGAAAGGAAAAAAAAAAAACGCATTTTTGAAACACGTAGCTAAAAACCGATTGGCGCTAAATGAAAGTTATTATCTGGGAGTTTAAGAAGAGAAATATTCAAATGACAATGGTATTACCTAAAGAAGCCAGAACATTCGAATGACTTCTTTTTTATCTGCTGTAGAACTTTAAAATTACATCGAGCCTACTGGTGGAACATGAAAACAAACCAATAAGTAAATATATGTGCAATATGAATTTTCGTGTTACACCTTAGTTAAAATCTCTCAAAACTGAGATTCCTTTAGAGAAGCTTTTGACTCTCACCAATAGATATAACACTATGGAAATACCGAGATTATGTAATTAATCACCATTAATAGCTTTATTCCTCCTCTCCCCAGTGCATGACAGCTACAAAACAGTAAGGTTGGAGGAGAAATGAATGAATATTATTGCTATCGTCTTGAGATTTTTTGGATTTTTACGTTGGGGTGAGGCTTATTTGTGACTTTTCACCATTTGTAGTGATCACTTGATAAAATGGTCGTTGTGTTGTAACGGTAAAACCATATGTTTAATAATAGTTAAAAAACTATTTTACTTGGGCGATTCTAAAAACCGCATAATGGAGTGCGGAAAGCACTAAATACGGAACTTCTACAAATTTGCTCCAAATCGGGTGTGAAACCCCCCCAATTGTATAAAAAAAAAAAAGGGAAAATTCCGTCGAAGAAAAAATATCACTACAAAGGTAAATGAGGTAACACGTAGGATGCATTCGTTAAAAGGAGAATAATCCTGAATATCACGGTTTTTAACCCCAAAGAGTTTCGCTTAATATGAGACATGTATATAACACGGAAATGCAGGGATGAAGTGGATATTATTATTATTTGGACAACTAGAATTCAAAGTGAACGAGTTTTATGACTAAAGTTAAACAATGGACTCATTTCCCCGTATTACGGTTCGTTTCATATCATTATCCATATTTACCATGGTAAAATTTTTCCGAATGGTAATACATGTTTTAAGAACATTATCTTGGTTTTCATTTATCAGATATATTTTACTAGATAAAATTACTGTCGTCAGCACATATTCGCTGCAAGCCTGCTCGTGTGATGTGGGTCGTTTTGTCTGGCAACGGTGTTTGTGAACTCGTTGCCACATAAGATTTTTTACTCTCGAAAGACGTGTTTGTGAGAATTAGTATTGTAAATCGCCCAGAATGCAATAGTTTTTAAATCTAGTTAGCAAAATAATGTGCTTAAGGCGACAGAAGAATGTTATGGAATGAAGAAACCAGTTCTCTCCCCCGTACCCCTTCCGATGACCCTCTTGAGCCTACCTCCCACCACACCTCCCTCCCTGCTCTACTTACTTCATTTCCACTCCCCTCTCTCCTCACCCTGTCTACTTATATTATCCACGGCGCTAATCGACGTAATAAACCACACTCTTCTATATTTTTTGTCTGTTCCTGTACCATTTTGTTTCTCTACATTCGTGAGATTCTTGCCATGCCATAGTCTTTTTCTCCCACCCTTCAAAAATGACGCAGCAATTCGAATCATTATGGTTCTGATACAGCTTCATGAATCAGTGAAAAGTATGAGGAGAATAGGAACATTTTTCGTGGAATGAGGAAGACAGGTAGAAGGAATGGGCACGAGTATTTGATTCCGCCTGCTGAAATAATAGCCACCGACTGCCAGGCTTACTCAAAAAAAAAAAAAAAAAGAAAAAAGAAAAAGGGTAAGCAATACATCACAAGACCGAAACCTCAAATATTTCTTTATCTAGCAGCTGTTCGTGGTGACGGGGAGAAAAGAATGACAACTGGAATAAAGGGAGTGGGAAGGAGATTGTGAGGGGAAGAATGGGGCTCGAATAGGAAGGAATATTGATAATTAACCTTGGATGCAGTTAGTTTTATTAAGGCATTGGCAGCAATTGAGAACAGGATGGGCTGGGTTTAGTAAACATTCAAGAGAACTGCGACGCACCAGTCGGGTTAGTGCCATGGATAAATGAATGAAGGTAGAGAGGGTGGAGAGAGGAGAAAATGGAGAAACATGAACATGGATAGGATGTAGGAGAGGAGGGGTGGGGAGGACTGGAGGAGTTAGGGGGAGAGAAGGGCTTAGATACCGTTATAATGAGTACCAGAATGATGCTCTCATTCGTCGTTCCAAAACATTCTCCTGTCAACTCTAGTACTTCGCTATACTAATCAAATACGGTAAGGAGAATATTGCACTCGTGTCTCGAGTACCACATCTTAAAACACGTCATTAAAGTGAATAAAAGACTATGTGGTAACTAGTCCCCTTACACTGTTGCCAGACAAAGGAACTCACATCACACGAGTGGACTTGCAGCGAAATTATGCTGACGACTGTACATGCATAGCCGAACTGAGATATACAATTTATAAGCATTACTTGGTTGGTCATATGAGGAGTTTTATTGTTCTTGATGGGTCTAAAAAATATCGTTTCCTGAGCTTTGCCATGATCTGTTGTGTCTCGTGTTTAGACTAACTAGATTTTTCATTAAAGATGAATCTCGTCATTTTTCAAAATTCACAGTCGTGAATTTTTTTTTAAATTCTTTTTTCCCTTAGTAAAAGTAGTAACATTTGTGAACTAATCACGGCTGGTACCATTCACTCTTTTATTTGAGTTATGTGTGTTAAATGCATTTTTTGGCGAAATCGCTAAATGCGCAACTTCCACAAATGTACTCAAAATTGGCTGGGAGTTGCATCCAATTATTTCCAAAAAATAATTTTCCAGGGTAAAAAAAAAAAAAAAAAATTGTAAACTTATAGCAAGAAACAGATTGGCGATAAAAGAGTGTTAGCATCTGGGGGTTTAGGAAGAGCTAGATTCAAATGACATCGGGATCACCGACAGAAGCTAGAATATTCGAATGACTTCTTTTGTATCTCCTGTAGAACTTTAAAATTACATCAAGCCTAGTGGTAGAATATAAAAATTAAATCAAAAGTATATATATACGCAATATGAATTTTCGTGTTACACCATAAGCAACATTTCCTTAGTTAAAATATCTCTGAACTGAGATACCTCGTGAGAAGGAATTTTAGTGAGCTTTTGACTGTCACATACAGGTGATTTTGACATCCAATTATTTCCAAAACAGAAAACATTTCTTAGGGTGAAAAGAAAAACACATATTGGAAACATGTAACAAGAAACCTATTAGCGCTAAATGAGAGTTGGCATCTGGAGGTTTAAAAAGAGCAAGTTCAATTGACATTGGGGTCACCGAAAGAAGCCACAAAATTCGAATGAAATTTAAAATTGCATCGAGCCTACTGTTAGAGTATTAAAAAATAAATAAGTAAATGCACAATATAGAATTTCATGTAACACCTTAAGCAACACTTTATTAAAATCTCTCACAACTGGGATACCTCGTGTGAAGGAATATTGGTGAGTTTTGACTCTCACCTATAGAGGAGAGAGCATAAACAATCTCAATACAGAGATTTTGTAGTTAATCATCATTCATAGCTTTATTCCTCCTCTCCCCAGATACAGAATATGTCGCATGACTGCTAAAAAAAACGGAAGGTTGAAGGAGAAATGAATGACGTTTATTGCTATCGTCTGGAGATTTTTTAAATTTTTACATTAGGAAGAGAATTATTTGACTTTTTTCATTTGTAGTGGTAAATTCAGATGAAACAAAATGGTCAGGTTGTGTTGTTACGATAAAAGCATAAGTTTAGTAATAGTTAAAAACTATTTTACTTAAGCGATTCTGAAAACTGCATAATGGAGGGTAAAAAGCACTAAATATGCAGCTTCTGCAAATATACTCCAAATCATTTGGGAAACACTCCCAATTGTATCAAAATAAATCAGAAAAAATATGTGATGGTGAGAAGAACTCGTGGCGAAAAAAAATATATGTATATCAGTAACAAGCGTAAATGAGGTAACACGTAAGATGCATTGGTTAACAATAAGATAAGTCTATTTGAGGGTTTTAACCCGAAAGAGTTTCGTATGAGGATATAGAGCGGATATTTTTTATTATTTGAATATCTAGAATTTAAAATGACAACAAGAGCCCGCTGACCAAATTTTAATAATGTAATATTTTACCAGTATGACGGTTTGTGTCATATCATCATCCATATTTTCCATAGTAAAATGTTTCCGAAAGAAAATTTATATATATTACAAGATAAAAGTACAGCTCCGTTCAGAAGTTTGTACTACAACCAATGTGGAAGGCGCTGGACGACAGGTTACAGCTTCCAACCTCCCACGAGCAACCAGAATTTACCCAGTATCGAAGCAGTGTCAGTGGCTCACAGACTGTTCAATGAAATGAGAACTTTATTTTCATATTCGTGGATATCAGCCATAATCCTGATTAAATGATGAAATTATGTTTACATTCGCCTACCTCAGAAAATATAATACAGTAATAACAGCACAAAAGCACATAACAATATAAGAAGGTCGACAATGAATCAGTATTATTAGGCGAGCTAGTGAGTTATCACAAGTCTAAATCCCTAGACACGGACAGTATTTCAGCTAACCATCTTGGCCCAGTATCTATGAACAGTTCTACCGCTTCAAGAAATATCCATGCAGCCAAAAATAATTTTTATCCAGTCAGGATATTCAATCATTTAAGAAATATCTGAACAGCTAAAACTCATATTCACACTCAGAACTAGATGAAGTTGACTGGTGGATTCTGAGGAATTTTGGAAATCTTATGTATTAAGATGAAGTAGCTTACATGATGTTTCCCCTACATAACCGCCGGTCTCTCTCTCTCTCTCTTGGGGAAGGGGGGTTCAACCCAGGTGTTTTGGTTCTGCTCAAAGGCGAAACCAGTGAACAATAGCTCCCCATTATATTCCAGTGCAAATAGAAACTAAAACTAGTTTTCTGTCTCTATGAAAGATTTCAGTAAAAATAGCAATATACTGTACAGTGGCGTAGTAAGAGGGTGGGAGTGGAGTTGCAACCTTCTCGTGCATCAGTTTTTGGGAGGGTGGCAAAATTGCATTCTGAGTATATAATCAACGTTCCCATTTTACTTTTTGACGGTGTGGGTAGCTAATGTATAGTATCTGCAACAGGTGTAAAAACAGTAAAAATTATTATGCAGTATTTGCATAGCCAGATATTCCCTACACTACATCCACAATTACCAGTGGCTGCCAGAGACAGTGGACGGCGCCACGCACGGTGACCAATGTTCATTTCGCTTCTTCTGTTGCTATCCTGACCTCCACACAGCTCACACCTCAATATTCATTACGCCTATTAAATTCATAATTTACGTGCAATACAATGTTCCGTGATACATTCCCAGCCAAAATTTGCTGGACTTTGTCTTGGTGTTTCACAAACTATCAGATTTCGGTTGTGATGCATTGTCCACACTGTATGTGTGTGTGTGTGTGTGTGTGTGTGTGTGTGTGTGTGTGTGTGTGTGTGTGTGTGTGTGTGTGTCTTGGTGTGGGTGTGTCTGGGTGTGGGTGTGTCTGGGTCTGGGTGTGGGTGTGTAATCACTTGAAACTCCTTGTTTGGCATAAGGGCGATAATTATAGAGTAAGGGCATTGGAAATGAGACTGTTTTGGAATGTGTGTGGCGTGCGCAAATTAGGTTGAATAAAGAATATTATAATTTGAGAAATCCTTGGTGTGAGAAAGTTTGTTGATAACATTTATAGTTGGTTTGGTCATGAAGACAGAATGTATCTTGATAAGGTGGTGAAAAAGTAAATTCGACTTTAATACTGAGCGGTTTGGATGTTGTAGTCGTTGTTGTTGCAACCCCAGATTCATCTCGTTGCGATCTCATTGGAAAACAGAAGCTTCTACCGGACGCTTCCATAAGTATTTGACTGATGCTATATTGAAAGACTGTTCCAATAGTGTTGTGCATGTGGTGACCAAATGTGTCGCGGTGTGGGGGGCTGCCATGCAGTGTGGGCAAAGTAACTTGTCTGTGAGTTGTATTTTGTGTTGTTACCGTAGCAGGGAACAGTGGTAACCACATCGGAGTCTGACCATACTATTTTTTTTTTTTTTTTTTTGAGGCGAAGATGCACTTGACAGGTTGGTGATGATTGGGTGAATGCGACATGCCCGAATAACATCGTTGTATATCAAATAATTACCAAGTAATGTGACATTACTTGGTAATTATTTGAGATACAAGGATGTTGTTAGGACATGTTGCATTCAGCCAATCATCATCAACCTGTCAAGTGCATCTTCGCCTCAATAGAAAAACAAGACAGTATGGGCGTGCTCTTGTCTCTGGGAGTAGGGTACTTTCTGAGGCGTGTATGTCTTGTGGTAGTTCACGAAGGATGTTATATGGTTGTAGGGTTTGGATGGCTATGGTGGGTAATGGCTATGTGTTTATGCAGTGTCTATGATTTCTAGTGTTGCATGATCTGTGATTTGTATTGTTTGGTGGAGAAAGGGGTATGTTGTCGAGATACTCTGTGTAATGTTGGGCAGTTGTTTTGTTTATTTTTGGATGGCGGTGATGCAACATGAAGTTGCAAGGGTGTGATGGGTATTGAACGGAAGCAATTAACTGTCTCGTATTCAAATGACCTTTGAAAATATTTTTTCTTCTTGATGAAAGTGATCTATAATTATGATTTTGATGCATACTGTACTTATTCTTATGGCTTTGCTTACTGTTTCATGAGGCTCATCCATGTCGGATTCATGTCAGACCAAAGTATGCGGATTACACACACTTTCCAGGTTTAATACACAGTGGGCTGAGTTATAATCTTTCGTCCCCTTAGCTCTGCTGACTCCCTTCGGCCTCTCTCTCTCTCTCTCTCTCTCTCTCTCTCTCTCTCTCTCTCTCTCTCTCTCTCTCTCTCTCTCTCTCTCTCTCTCACACACACACACACACACACACACACACACACACACACACACACACACACACACACACACACACACACACACACACACACACACACACACACACACACACACACATCACTGTTCCTCTGAATTCTCTTATTGCATCTCTCTCCCATTATGACTGAAACGAAGCACCAGCCTTGACCCATCCTCTCACCCATTCTGTACTGCAACTGTTAACTAGTAATCTGCCTATCTTGTATACGACTGGTTATTTGTTGAAATGTCTTAGCATGTCTTTTTCCATTGCACAATGCCCCATTATTTCAAACGCAGTGTGTCCAGGCATCTCAATGGAATGGATATTTGTGTGTGTACGTTTCTTTGGAAGGAACTGACAGGGTTTTGATTTATGACGTTCACATACAAATAAGTCCTAGTCGTTTTAAGAACGAAATTTCAATTCCCATCTCGATGTATAGCTGTTGTTGCTGGTGTAACTCTGGTCTGTCTGGCCAAGCAGAGCCATTAACCACAGCTAAGCAAGAGCCATTAACCACAGCCAAGCAATCGCCTCTGCAGGGCTGTCCCGTGCAGTGATAGGGTGAAACTAGGATATCTGGCTTTGAGCTGCATTTAGTCTTGCTACGCCACTGGCTTTATAGGCAGCAGTTGGTTTATTACAACTGTTGCCCTCGTAACAAGATTTTCATGCCATATAATTTATTTTAACACAAGTATACATACTCGTAATGTTTTTCCAAACTCCTCTTTCGGCGTTGGTTTTTATTAGTGCCATATTTACTAATACCGAAAACTTTCATGATAGAAAGGAAGGGAGCCCCTCGAAGAACCACCCAGGCTGAAGATGCTGCTATTGTCGCAGCAGCAGAGGCAACTCCCCTTACGAACGAGGTGGCCGTAAGGGACAATCTTCAGTTAGTGGTGGCTCAGCTGACTGTCAGGCGAAGGCTGCATGACGCTGGTATAGACCATAGAATTCCAGCAATGAAAGAACGCCTGACAACAGCACAGAGAGGAGAGATTAGCCTTTGCTCAACGCTGCTCCCAGGGAAAGTTAGACTTTTGGTCGTGAGTCATCTTCACGCATGTGTTTCTCCTCCACCTCGCATGGCAGGGTTCATTGAAGGAGGAGAAACTACACCAAGTATATATTACCATTTTTATTACTGATAAAATTGCGTATTCATTGCCCCCCTCCAGGCTCTGTGTTTCAGTCATCTGTTTCCGGTCCACCTCTCTGTTACAATAAGTAACCAATATTCAGACTTTCACGTATGGAATAGGCCAATATTGAAGCTGTCTTCCGCAGCCTGCATACCCCTCCGTCCATGATTTTCAGTCTTTTAAAGGCACTATGACAAGGCATCTAAAATAGTCAGGGTCCCTTATTTTGGTCTTATTCTGTTCATATTGTCCTGGAATAAGATATTATTCCTTCTATTTTTGGCCATAAAGACATTAGTCAAGAAAACTTGTGATCAGTTCTAAATAATATAAGGTTAGGGGGACATGTCATCAACTAGTATTGTCTAATGGCTGCAACAATAATAATATCACATACAGATACGAGAGGGTCAACATTTGTAAGGAGGCACGATCGGGTCACGTTACCTGTAACATCTGGGGATACCTAACTCTATATGGCCTGGGAGACGTTCAGCATCGAGGGGCGTTTTACTGCTGACCAGTATGTCCATATCCTGGAGGAACATTTCCTGCCATCTTTACGCGCAAAGGGTTTCCCGTTCCCAGATGAGCCTATTATTTTCATACATGACCGGTGCCCCATCCACAGTGCACGTGTAGTACAGCTCTTAGATTGGCCCCCCAAAGGGGCCGATCTAAATGTAATGGAACATGTTTGGGCTGAAATGGTTAATACCTCGCAGCCAGGAGACGAGAGGACAAGTAAATAATGAACTCCACAACCAAGTAAACGCCCAGTGGGAACTTTGCCGGAGCAAGCACGACTTCATCCGTGGCCTTGTAAGCACCCTGCCTGACAGGTTGCAAGCAGAGATTGAAAATGAGGGAGGCTGGACCCGATATTGATGTGAAAATTTAGGCAACACTTATCATTATATTAAGGATATGTATACATATATAAGTAGATAGATATAATAGAGATACAACAGATAGATAAAATAGATACAATAGTAGATATAATATAGATAGATAGACAGATAGATATAAAAGATAGATTAATATACATATAAATATAGATATAGATATGATGTAAAGAGTTTGATATGGTATAGATAGATCATCATTATCATCCGGACCTCCTTTTCCACCCAAGGGCACGGTGAGGGTATAGGTATAGATATAGATAGATATAGATATAATATATATATTACATATATGTTACAGGCAGACTGTGAAATCAGTCATTTCGTGAAATGCCTAGTCAACTCGTGAAATGGGTGTAAATTGGGATGGGCTAATTTAGATTAGGTTAATATAGGCTGCGGTTTTGTTAAGCCGGGATAATCTAGGTAAAATTTAGATTAGGTTAGGCTAGGTTCGTTAGGTTAGATTGTTAGATTAATTTAACATAACAGCATTCATCTAAAATAACCTAGCCTAACCTAACCTAATCTAACCTAGCTTTACCTAACCTAACCTAACCTAGATTATCCCAGCCTAACCTAACCGCTGCCCAAATTAACCTAAACTAAATTAACCCATCCCATCTTACACTCATATCACGATTTGGCTAGGCAGTTCACGAAATGACTGATTTCACAGTCTGCCTGTAACACACACACACACACACACACACACACACACACACACACACACATATATATATATATATATATATATATATATATATATATATATATATATATATATATATATATATATATATAGAACGTAATCAGCACATCAGCAATGGACCCATGGCACAGTAACTTCCATAACAGACAAATAAGGATGGAGATGACACCCGCCAGCATTTTCTTTCAATATATTTCTCCGAATTTTCGGACACTTCACGTGGCCATCATCAGGGTACATATGTGGGATCCTACAAAAGAGCAATACTCGTTGTACTACAACATATATGGATCTAAAGTTAATCATTTTCTATATACTGTATATGTATTATTAAAATGAAGAAGAAAAAATTATAAACATAAACCAAATTTATCAAATCTATAGTCTTCGTATAGTATAAATAAAGACAAGGAAAGGAAACTAGCAAAAATGCACATATAAAATCAATACACAAAAGCAATGCACAAAAAATATAAAGCTCACCAATCGAAAGTAAAGCCCCCCAAGACACTAAGCTGGATAGAGCTCGTAAGGAACTGGTATAACTATGTCAAATGACAGGTCAGACATCGGCAACGTAACAAAGAGTAGTGAACACTGAAGCAGAAACAGAAACCTCATCAAACCACTAAGTATTGTTTATAATATTTAGTTCCGGAACAAGCTTTTTAATTAACAGTTTTTCTCCCAATAATGCATCTCTGTGTATGTAGGTTTTCTATAGACCCCAGTAACTAACCCACTACCAGACTTTGTAATTTTTGGACATTCTTATTACAAAGTCTGGTAGTGGGTTAGTTACTGGGGTCTATAGAAAACCTACATACACAGGTCTTGGATTAAGTTGGTTTAGTTTTTGCCCTCGGATCTACAAGATTAATTCAGTCAAAACCTTGCTAAATAGGGCCTATGATATCTGCTCCAGCTATATGACTTTTCATGAGGAAATATGTAAATTAAGAAGCTATTTTGTAAGTAACAACTATAAGCAAGAATTGTTTGTATTCTTAAGAAATTTCTTAGCAACAGGCTGTCACAGGACTATAGAAAGAAATGTGATGTACCTAAGTTGGTGAAATATGTTAAGATGCCATTTTATGGTGAAATTAGTTATGAGTATCGTAAGTTAGTTATGAACATTTTAAGAAATAGTTTCCCTGCCGTAAATTTTAGGATTATCTTTACCAACGATTTCAGAATAGGATCATTTTTCAACTTTAAGGATCGTGTGCCGGACCCTCTGTGCTCGAATATTGTTTACAAGTTCACTTGTCCTAGTTGTCAGGCTAGGTATATGGGGTGCTCTAGTAGGGCATTCCGAATACGAGTATTCGAGCACATTGGGAAAAGTTACAGGTCTGGAAAGTTTTTGCATAAGATGTCCTTCTCTGCTGTTAGGGATCATTCACTGAACAATGATCACCCTTTCACGCTGAATGATTTTCAAATTATTGGTAGGTTTGGGACTCACGGGGATGCATTATTGGGAGAAAAACTGTTAATTAAAAAGCTTGTTCCGGAACTAAATATTGTAAACAATACTTAGTGGTTTGATGAGGTTTCTGTTTCTGCTTCAGTGTTCACTACTCTTTGTTACGTTGCCGATGTCTGACCTGTCATTTGACATAGTTATACCAGTTCCTTACAAGCTCTATCCAGCTTAGTGTCTTGGGGGCTTTACTTCCGATTGGTGAGCTTTTTTTTTTTTTGTGCATTGCTTTTGTGTATTGATTTTATATGTGCATTTTTGCTAGTTTCCTTTTCTTGTCTTTATTTATACTATACGAAGACTATAGATTTGATAAGTTTGGTTTATGTTAGTTTATACCCCCTGGGGGTAGGGAGGTTTTCAAGAATACTCCCCCAGTATCCCTGCTTGTCGTTAAAGGCGACTAAAAGGGTTGGCGGAGGGTTAGTGCCCCTCCCCGGAAAACAACTAACTAAAAAAACAAACAATAAGCCTCGGACAAGGACTGACCAAACGATGACGACCAAGGACCGGACAAAGGACATTGTAATTGGAACCTGGAATGTAAGGGGAGCGAATGATGAGGTGAAAGAGAGAGAGATTGTCCAGGTGCTTGAGGATGCGAAAGTGGATGTATGTGGAATAACTGAAACAAAATGGAGAGGAGAAAGTGTGAGAGAATGGGAGTATGGATGGGGTATATGTGCAGGAGTAGGTGAGAATGAGAGGGCAAAGGAAGGAGTATGTATAGTTGTGAGTAAAAGATGGAAGAGGAGCATAAGACAGTATGGATCAGTTGGGTCAAGGATTGTGTGGGTAAAGTTGAAAGTTGGAATACAAATGTGGGCGATTGTGTGTGTGTATGCGCCAACGCAAGATCGTGCTAGAAGAGTGAGAGAAGAGTTCTGGACAAATGTAGAAGTGTGCATGGAAAAGTTTGGAAGGAATGAGAGTGTTTTTGATTGGTGATATGAATGGTAGAGTTGGGAATGTGAAGGTGGATGGAATAGTTGGTGAGTGGGGTGTGCCTGCTGAGATAGATGAGAATGGGAGTGCGTTAGTGGACATTTGTGCTGGGAGGGGGTTGATGATAGCCAATACCCTCTTCAGGCATAAAATGATTCACAGGTATACATGGCGAGTGATGAGAAGGGTGGGTGGTAAACTGAATGAAAGGAAGGCAATGATTGATTATGTGTGTGTGGATGAAAGGATGCGAAGATGTGTAATGGATGCAAGAGTGTATAGAGGTTGGGGGAGTGGACTTTCTGACCACTACTTGGTGATGGCCAGAATTAAAGTACAAGAAAGTTGGAGGAATAGAAGAAGGGAAAGACGAGAGGAAGGAGTAGTTGCAAGGAGAGTGGAAAGGCTACAGGAGGATGAGAAAAAGGCAGAGTATAAGAGAGAAGTGGAGGAACGATTGGGCAAATATGTATTGGAGCAGATGGGAGACGTGGAAGGTGTTTGTAGAATATTTACAGAAGAAATATGTGCAGCATGTGATGTGGTGTGTGGAAGGAAGAGAAGACGGAGGGGGGTGCAAGGAACAGCGTGGTGGACTGAAGAGGTGAAACAGGCTGTGGCACAAAAGAAGAAAGCATACAATGAATGGATGAGAAATAGGGGCGTGGAAGAGGTTGAGAGGCGGAAGAGAGAGTTATATGTAGAAAGGAAGAGAGAGGTGAAAAGATTAGTAAGAGAGAGTAAGAAGAGAGTGGATGAGGAATTTGGAAGAAATTTGGGTGTAAAGTGGAGGGACTGTAAGAAAATGTTCTGGAGAGAGGTGAAAAGAGTAAGACAGGGTGGAAGTGAAGTTAGCAGGGGAGTGAAAGATAAAAATGGTAGATTGCTAGTGGAGAAGGGAGAAAAAGTGAGCAGATGGAGAGAACACTTTAAGGAATTGTTGAACGTAGAGGATGGAAGTAATGCGAGTATAAGTGGCTTGGGAATGGCTGGGAGAAGGAGGGAGGTGAGAAGACAGGAAGAAATCAGTAGGATAGAAGTTGTGGAAGCAATGAAGAAAGTTAAATCAGGGAAAGCCCCAGGAATTGATGGAGTGTGTGGTGAAATGCTGAAGCATGGGGGAGAGATAGTAGTAGAATGGATGTGGAAGATGTGCAGATTGGCCTGGGAGGAAGGTAGAGTCCCGGAGGATTGGAAGTCAGGTATAATTATTCCCTTGTACAAAGGAAAAGGGGAAAAAGAAGTGTGTGGTAACCATAGGGGCATTTGTCTTCTTAGAGTAATAGGAAAAGTGTATGGTAGGATACTTATTGACAGAGTTAGAGAAAGAACAGAGAAATTAGTTGGAGAAGAACAGGGAGGCTTTAGGAAGGGAAGAGGTTGTGTAGATCAGATATTCATTCTCAGATCTTTAGTGGAAAAGTTTCTAGAGAAGGGAAAGAAGTTGTATGCGGCATTCATGGATTTGGAGAAAGCATATGACAGGGTGGATAGACAAGGATTGTGGAAAGTGTTAAGAATATATGGAGTAGATGGAAAGTTGTTGAATGCTGTGAAGAGTATGTACGATGGTGCGAAGGCTGCAGTGCGTGTGGATGGTGATCTAAGTGAATTTTTCTCTTTGAAGATTGGGTTGAAACAGGGATGTGTCATGTCTCCATGGTTGTTCAATCTGTACATGGATGGGGTAATAAAAGAGGTACAAGGTAGGGTAGTGGATGTTAGAGTGGCCCTGGTGAGAGAGGATAGTGTTTGGAAACTCCCTGTACTGTTGTTTGCAGATGATACTGTGTTGTTGAGTGAAGACGAAGGAGAGCTGCAAGGCTTGGTGGATGAGTTTGGGAGAGTGTGTAAGAAACGGAATCTAAAGGTGAATGTAGGGAAGAGTAAAGTGATGGTCTTTGAGAGAGGTGAAGTCAGTGAATGTACAGCGAGGTTGGATGGTGAGGAATTGGAAAGTGTGAGTACGTTTAAGTACTTGGGTAGTGTGATGAGTAAGGATGGAGGTTTGGAGGGTGAAGTGCTTGAATGGGTACAGCAGGGAAGAAAGGTTGCTGGTTCCTTGAAAGCAGTGATAAGAAACAGGGAAGTGAGCATGGAAGTGAAAAAGTTACTACATGACAGTATTGTGATACCAACTCTAACGTACGGAAGTGAAGCTTGGACGTTGTTGGAAGGACACAAGTCAAGAGTGAGAGCAGTGGAAATGAGTTATTTGAGAGGAGCCTGTGGAGTTACATGGAGAGACAGGCTGACGAATGAGGATATAAAGGAGCGTTGTGGTGTTGATGTGGATGTGATAGGAAGCGGTATGAGGAACACACTGAGGTGGTTTGGCCATGTGGAGAGGATGGAGGGTGAAAGACTGACGAAGAGAGTGTATGTGAGTGAGGTGGAGGGGGAAAGAGGGAGGGGGAGGCCGAGGATGAGATGGAGGGATGGGGTGGAGAGGTATATGAGAGAGAGGGGTGTGAGCTGGGAGCAGGGGAGTGAAATGGCGGGGGACAGGGCGACTTGGAGGCCACACGTGATAAATATAATGTTTCTTGCTCCTCCCACACAAACAGGACGGATGAAGTAAACTATTTCAATGTCTTTTCCTCCATATGCGATTTGTTAATGCGTCGGTGGTCGCGGCGGCGGCGGTGGTGGTGGATTGTGGGTGTTGGTGGCTGGCGGCGTTGGTGGGGGGTGGTGGTGGGTGGTTGTGGTGGGTGGCAGGTGGCGTAGACGGTGATGGTGATGACTTGTTATTGTTGTTGTTCTTGTGTTTGTGTTTGAATGCGTTTGTGTGTGTGTGTGTGTGTGTGTGTGTGTGTGTGTGTGTGTGTCTGTGTGTGTGTGTGTTTCAGTGGGAGAATAGTCAACTCATAAATCACTTACTGATTCATATCAGACTTCTTCATTTCCCTCTATTTATGTTTTGTAACTTATTTGTATACATATTGTCATCACAACCGCATAATGTCAACGTATTTTCTTCATGAATATGTAATAATACTTGCCAATATCTATATAAATATCCTTTTCATCTCAGATTTCGCTTTTGTCGTGTGACTGAAACTGTACCGGTACTTGATGCTCTGTCTGTGGTGGCGAGAGGTTCGGGTAATAACATGTCCACAAAGAGCGGACCGAGGCTTGTGCCTTCCACTTTGGGTGTAGTATAAACTTCTGAACGGAGCTTTACATACATAGCCGAACTGAGATATACAATTTATAAAGATTACATGGTTGGTCATATACACCGTTTTATTGTTCACGAAGGTAATAAAAAAATCAAGTTTCCGTAGCTTTGACATGATCTGTTTTGTTTCTCGGGTTTTGAGATTCTTAATTTTTTAATTTAGATGGATCTCTTGTCATTTTTCAAAATATGTCAGCCATGACTGTAAGGCTAAAAAGTAATGCCAATTGTCACTTAGTTACGGTGGATCACATCCACTTTTGGAGTAGTTCAAAACTATTTTACTGGAGTGATCGTTATTTAAACATTTTTGGGCGAAATCGCTGAAAATGGAACGTCCACAAATGGTGAAAAATTCACATTTAAGAAACATATAACAAGAAATTGACTTAAAGAGAGCTCTCATCTGAGAGTTTAAGAAGAATTAGTTTCAATTGACGAGGGGGTCACCAAAACAAGAGAAATTTCGAAAGAGTATTCTTTTCAATCTGCCGTACTTTAAAAGTACGTCGAGAATATTGATTGAGTGTAAAAATAAAATTGCACAATATAACTTTTCTTGTTACACCTTGTCACAAATCAGAGGTAAAATCTCTCAAAACTGTGACACCTCAAGAAGGAATATTGTTAAAGTTTTGACTCTCACCTAGAAATGTATACGAGAAAGAATAAACATCCCAATACCGAGACTATATAATAAATTGCCATTCATAACTTTATTCCTCATCTAGGTAGACATATCGTGCATTACAGCTACAAAATATGATGGTTCAAGAAACAGTGAATGAACTGTATTATTATCGTCCAGAGAATGTTTGGATTTTTACGTTAGGAAGAGGGTCATTTGTGACTTTTTTCATTTGTAGTGGAATCTACACACAAAAAAAATGGTCAACTTTTCTCGTTACGGGAAAAGATTCCACTTTAGCCGTAGTTAGAGACTATTATATTTGAGCGATTCTAAAAACCGCTTAATGGAGTGTGAAATGACAAAACATGCAATCAAATGTGCCCTATATTAGGTTGGAAATACTCCCAACTGATCTACAAATCAGAAAACAGTTCAGAGGGTGCGAGAATGCCGTGTCGGAAAAAAAAATCAGTAACAAAACAAATGGAGGTAAAAAGTAGGATGATAATGATTCACAGGTACAGAAGGTTTGCGTTTGACGGATGTAATTCCAATGAGTTTCGTTTAATGAGACATGTATACATCATGCAAATTTAGAGATATAGCGGATATTATTTTCATATGTATCACTACGTTTTAAAGTGGAATCCAACCTCCAGATCTAATTTAAAAAATGGAATATTTTCCCGGAATCACGGTTAGTATGAAATCATTGTCCATATTTACCAAGATCAAATCACTTCCAAGGGTAAGAAATCTTTTAAAAGGAATTTGTCTATCAGATCTATATTATTAGGGAAAAGTAAATACATAACTACTGAGATATGCAGTTTAGAAACATTACTTGGTTACCCATATACGCATTTTCTTTGTTCATAACGGGTCTTTAAAAAATCACGTTGCCGGAACATCGACCAGAATTGTTGTCTCGTGTTGAGATTTGATGGATCTTTAGTTTTCATGAGATCAGTCAATTTCATTTTTAAAAAATCATCTTATCCCTGAGTTGAGGCAAAAAAGTAGTAACAATTGTGAACTTGTCACGGCTGATAGCAACCGCTTTAAGGGTATTTGCAAACTATTTTATTTGAGTGATGTCTGTGTAAACTCATTTTTGGGCGAAATCGATATATATATTGTTACGGAAGAGAGAAAGATAATGTGCACTTTAAGTGAGAATACTAAAAATCACTACTGTCCCGTAAAGTTCCAGGTTCAAAACAAAAAGTTAGGTAAAATTACAAGTCAAAGTTTAATGCTCAACCTAACAACAAAACATTCAGGACTCATAAAGATAATGTAATGGCAAAAAACAGGTTAAATATATGGTAACTGCAATAGCCTCTATTAACACGAAATTAGCAAGTGTAAATTTATCTAAGTCAGCCCTGTTAAAATGAGATACCAGACAATACTCAGTGAATGCAAGATATATTGTTACAGATACAAAATATTATGAAAAATGATTGACATAAAAACACATGAATCACAAAAACCTCACTAGGCCTACGAATTAACACCTTATGCTACACAGTACAAGAAAAAATGCAACAACACTTATACTCAAGTTACACAGCTGCTAGATGGTTGGAGACTTCCTGAGCACTCACAATAATAATAACTGTACAGGGGAGGACAGAGATGTGAACAAAATGAGGAGTAGATCTAAGTGGCAATAATGTAGAGACTGAGCTCATTATATAGGGGCCGGCAGAGCTTGATACAACTTGTAAGAAGGACGCGCAAATGAAGCCATGGGGACAAAGAGTTGACAATCCCGCTCTGAACAACAGAAAGAACGACTTACTCTACTATAACGATAGAAGGGGGGAGTGAGGTAGAACACGCTCGTGATCAAACAGGCAGCACACTGTACGTTAGAATTACACAAAGGATGATGAAATCATAGGCTATGTAACACCTCCCCACAAAGAAAAAAGAAATTTACAAAGGAAATTTCTTATTACTCTAAAACAATCTGTCTAAAGTCTAGATAAGCAATCTGCTATAACATTTTCTTTCCCCTTGACGTTGTATGTCTAATGAATACTCCTGAAGAAGTAGACTCCATCTTGTCAATCTCTGATTTTTATCTTTAAACTTAATAAGGAATTTCAGTTGGTTATGATCGGTATAAATGACTATGGGGTCAAAACCAGAACACAAATAAAATGAAAAATGCTGTAAACCCAAAATCAAGACCAAAAGCTCTTTCTCAATAGTTGAGTAGTTCTTTTGAGGTGGAGTGAACTTTTTACTGTAATAAGATAGAGGGTGTTCAATACCCTGATCATCCTCTTGCAGCAAAAGAGCCCCAGCTCCTGTATCACTTGCGTGAACAGCCATCTTAAAAGGCTTAGCAAAATTTGGAGTAGCGAGCACTGGCTGACTCAACAGGATAGCTTTAAGTTTGTTGAAAGAGGATTCACAGTTATCGGTCCAGACAAATTTAACTCCCTTTTTCAGTAGGTCTGTAAGTGGTGATACAAGAATTGAAAAGTTAAGAACAAATCTCCTGTAATAACCTACCATTCCCAAAAATCTTTGTAGCTCTTTCCTACTTTTAAGTCTGGGAAGATCACTTATAACCTGAACCTTAGCTCCTGGTGGTGCAACATGTCCATCACCAATTACGCACCCAAGGTACTGAACTTTAGCTTGACCAAACTCACACTTTGATAAATTAGCTACAAGATTAGCCTGAACCAAACGCTCAAGAAATTTACTGACATGGCATAGGTGATCTTTCCAGTTGTCACTGAAGATTAATACATCATCAATATAAACAACACACCCTGCCAAACCCTCTGTTACAACATTCATGAGCTTCTGAAATGTGGCTGGTGCATTCTTCATACCATATGGCATTACAGAACATGCAAAAGTCTTTCCTAGTGTTACTAAACATGAGATCTCCCTAGCACGTTCAGTCATAGGTACTTGCCAGTATCCCTTTAACAAATCAAACTTACTTATGTACCTAGCCTTTCCGATCTTGTCTATGCAATCTTCCACACGAGGGAGAGAGTAAGTGTCTGTTTTGGTTATCTGATTAACACGTCTGTAGTCGATGCAAAGCCGCTGTGACCCACCTGGCTTAGGGACTAGAGCGACAGGAGAACTCCACTCGCTCTGACAGGGCTCATTCATGTTGTGGTCCAACAGGTAGCCAAGCTCCTTCTGGATGAGAGGAACTTTCACTGGGTTCACACGGTATGGAGGCAATTTAATTGGCTTTGCGTCTCCAACATCGACATCATGCATCAACACAGTGGTTCTTCCTGGAGTAGCACGGAACACTTGCGGGTACTCCTGCAGTAATGCCGAAAACTCCTGCCTTTCCTCGGGAGGTAGATGAGAAAGCTTAGTCTGGAGATCATTCATGATATCAGGATTCTTCCCCAAACTATCACTCAGGCTCCTGAAGAAGTCTTAGGAAGAGGGCCCACAATATCCACCAACACACGGGTGAAAGGCGCCTCAAAAGGAGGAATGGGAACTAGAGGTGCAACCTTTTCGGTCTGATTACACTTCCCCACAACTTGACACGTGTGACAACACTTACAATACCAGGAAACATCCCTGGAGATACCTGGCCAGTAGAAGTGTTTCAAAATGCGTGCCACAGTCTTCCTCACTCCAAGGTGTCCTGCCAAACTGGAATCATGAGCCACTCTAATGATATCCTGCCTACAAACACGAGGGATGACAACTTGATGTACAACCTCCCATTCACAGTCGGCTGATGCTGTTGGGGGTCTCCACTTCCTCATAAGTACTCCTGACTTTATATAATAACAAGTAGAAGCACCAGCTGACTCTTCCTCACTGCAAGCAGAGTTAACTAGACCTTTCAACTCAGGGTCAGCAACCTGCAACTCAATCAACTCTTGACGAGACAAATTATCAACACTACGCGGTACTGCCTCATCTGATGAGTGGTTCAAATTAGCAAGAAAAGTGTCAGCTAGGATAACATCATCATCATCATTATCCTCTAAATCACCAGTAACTTTAGACTTAGCCCTAGTGACAGCACATGCAGGGAACACATCAGGGACATCACAATCCTGGGTCGCAGCCACTGGCTCACTAGACAACTGAGGAGCTGGACACACTTGACTTCCACCAATATCATTTCCAAGAAAGTTACACTTGACATTGGGAGTGTCTCAACCAACCCAACCATAACGGAACCATTAACAAAACCAGACTAAATTCACTCTGCACAGAGGGACAGAGAAGTAATTATTCCCTACACCTTGTAAGATTAGTTTCATCAGAGGAATTAACATTAGAGCCTAGAACACTGGTCAGCATAAGGGATTGGCAAGCACCTGTATCACGATATATTTTAACTGATTTCCTGTCATTATTGTCCAGAGGACTGACAAAACCATCAGACAGGAAATTAGCACATGAACTCCTGAGAGTGTCACCCACGTTACTGCTCAAAAGAGGAGGTCCATCATGAGAATTTAAGTTACCCCTCAAAGCAGGTTCAGTTAACTCAGTGAAAGAATTCTGGGAACTCTCAAGGGTGGACACTAGACCAATTGACTGAATATTTAAAGACTCCTTTTTGTTCACATCACGCTGTCTCCTGAAACATTTCTCCGTAGTATAACCAAGCTTACTTCAAAAAGTACATTTACTTTTCTGAAATCTAGAGGTGAAGCTGGTATTTACTTCCTGAGAAACATCATCTTTATTCTCTTTCCTGTTACCTGTACTCTGAGTAGAGGCAACGTACTTACTCTCAGCTTTCCCTTTTTGCTTTAGAATATCTCTTTTTAGTGAGAACATATTCATCAGCTAAAACTGCAGCATCAGACAAATTATCTATTCTTTTCTCATCAAAATATAGGCTTACATCTTTATAAATACACCTCTTGACGTCCTCCAGCAAAATCATCTGCTTAAATTTTCTAAAATCAGAACCCCCATTCTTAGAATTTAACCACTGCTCTAACAGATCTTCTTTGATTTTTGCATACCCAACATGGGATTGCTTGTCTTGCTTATAAGTTGTCCTAAATTTTACTCTATAGGCTTCAGGAACAAGCTCATAGGCTTAAGAATCCAGCTCTTAACTACATCATAATTATCAGATTAATCCTGAGGCAATGATGCATAAGTTACTTGAGCTTTACCGGTGAGAACAGTTTGAAGGAGTACTAGCCAATACTTTTTGGGCCAATTAAAACCTGTAGCTATCCTCTCAAACAACTGAAAATACTTTGTTATCAGATTCATTAAAAGTAGGGACAAGTTTAACATTTTTAGCCACATCAAAATCATCAGAGCTAGATTATCCAGTTCCACCTTGTTCATGCGATACTCATGGTCAGCCTGAATCCTAGCAATTTCAACTTGTGCCTCAGCCTCCTTAGCACGAGCCTGAAACTCCGCCTCCTTAGCATGAGACTCCGCCTCCTTAGCCTGAGACTCAGCCTCCTTACCACGTGCTTGAAATTCAGCTTCCTTCACACGAGCCTCCTGCAGGGCTAGCTGTAACTTAGCTATTTCAATCAGCGTTTGCTCATTTGGAGGAGTTACATTAAACAAGCTTTCATTAATCATGTCAACAATTTGATCTTTAGAATGATGAGAGGGAACAGCAATTCCCAATTGTTGAGCAACATGCTTAAGTTCATTTTTTGTTCTGTTTTCTACATCACACACTGTTTGCACATTTGACAAAAAAATCTTTGGCTTGATCAAGCGTAGTAATAGTAGACATCATGAATAAATCAGTCACAAAATATCGAGCAATATCCTTATGATAATATCCTGAATATCCTGATAAGAGGTCGCCAAATTTATGTTACGGAACAGAGAAAGATAATGTACACTTTAAGTGAGAATACTAAAAATCACTACTGTCCCGTAAAGTTCCAGGTTAAAAAAAGTTAGGTAAAATTACAAGTCAAATTTTAATGCTCATTCAGGACTCATAAGGATAATGTAATGGCAAAAAACAGGTTAAATATATGGTTAATTGCACGAAATTAGCAAGTGTAATTTTATCTAAGTCAGGCCTGTTAAAATGAGATACCAGATAATACTCAGTGAATGCAAGATATATTGTTACAGATACAATATATTATGAAAAATGACTGACGTAAAAACACATGAATCACAAAAACCTCACTAGGCCTACGAAATAACACTTTATGCTACACAGTACAAGAAAAAATGCAACAACACTTATACTCAAATTACACAGCTGCTAGATGGTTGGAGACTTCCTGAGCTCTCACAATAATAATAACTACAGGGGAGGACAGAGATGTGAACAAAATGAGGAGTAGATCTAAGTGGCAAATAATGTAGAGACTGAGCTCATTATATAGGGGCCGGCAGAACTTGATACAACTTGTAAGAAGGACGCGCAAATGAAGCCATGGGGACAAAGAGTTGACAATCCCGCTCTGAACAACAGAAAGAACGACTTACTCTACTATAACGGTAGAAGGAGGGAGTGAGGTAGAACACGCTCGTGATCAAACAGGCAGCACACTGTACGTTAGAATTACACAAAGGATGATGAAATCATAGGCTATGTAACAATATATATATATATATATATATATATATATATATATATATATATATATATATATATATATATATATATAACCCACAAATTTACCCAAATTCATTAGGGTAAGCATCGAATTCTATCTTTAACTTAGGATACATTTCTAGGGTGTAAAATTAAAAAAAAAACGCATATTGGAAACATGTAACAAGAAACCTATTGGCGTTAACAGAGAGCTGGCATCTGCGGGTTTAAGAAGAGCAAGATACAAAATGTCACTGGGGTCACCGACAGATGTCAGAAAATTTGAATGACTTCTTTTTTATATCTGTAGAAGAACTTTAAAATTACATCGAATATAAGAAATAAGTAAATAAGTAAATATATGCTCAATATGAATTTTCGTATTACACCATAAGCAACATTATCTTTCAAAACTGAGATACATCGTGAGATGAAATATTGGTGAGCTTTTGACTGTCCCATATAGATATAGAGAAAATGGGAGAAATGGAGTTCCCCCGAGCTAAGCCCTGTATTGGACTATATAGCCCCGCTAGGGTTACAGGAGCGAGCTACCACTCCCGGCACGGCAGCCCGGGCGAGGCTCGAACTCGCAATCCCCCGATTACGAGTCCAGCGCGCTACCACTGAGCTACCGCGCCCCCCATATAGATATAGAGGCTAAAGCATAAATACTATCACAATACTGAGATTATTTAATCACCATTCGTAGCCTTATTCCTCCTCTCCCGAGACATATAGTGCAAGACAGATACATAAAATGAAGGTTGAAGGAGAAATGAATGAACTATATTGCTATAGTCTGGTGATTTGTTGGATTTTCACGTTAGGGGGAGGGTCATTTGTGACTTTCTTTGTTTCTAGTGGTAAATTCAGATAAAACAAAATGGTCAGGTTGTGTTGTTACCATAAAGGCATATGATTATACCGACATTATGTAATTAATCACCATTCATAGCCTTATTCTTCCTCTCCCCAGACGTATATTGCATGACAGATACAAAAAATTAGGGTTGGATGAGAAATGAATGAACTTTACTGCTATCGTCATCTGTGACTTTTCCATTTGTAGTGGTAACTCCAGATAAAACAAAATGGTCAGGTTGTGTAGTTACGATAAAGGCATAAGATTAGCAATAGTTGGCTATAACCAACCCCCTCCCAGCACGATGTCCACTAACGCACTGCCATTCTCATCTATCGCAGCAGGCACACCCCACTCACCCACTATGCCATCCACCTTCACATTTCCTACTTTACCATTCATATCACCGATCAAAAACACCCTCTCATTCCTTCCAAACTTTTCCATGCACGATTCAACATTTGTCCATAACTCTTCACTCACTCTTCTAGCACGATCTTGGGTTGGCGCATACACACACACAATCGCCCACATTTGTATTCCAACCTTCAACTTTACCCACACAATCTTTGACCCAACTGATCCATACTGTCTTATGCTTTTCTTCCATCTTTTACTCACAACTATACATACTCCCTCTCATTCTCACCTACTCCTGCACATATACCCCAACCATACTTCCATTCTCTCACACTTTCTCCTCTCCATATTTTCAGTCATTCCTCATACATCCACATTTGCACCCTTTAGCACCTGGACAATCTCTCTCTCTTTCACATCATTATTCGCTCCTCTTACATTCCACATAGCCATTACCAAGTCCTTTGTCCGGTCCTGGGTCGTCATCGTTTGGTCAGTCCTTGTCCGAGGCTTCTTGTTTGATTTTTTAGTTGTTTCCCGGGGAGGGGTACTAGCCCTCCGCCAACACTTTTAGTCGCCTTTTACGACAAGCAGGGATACTGGGGGAGTATTCTTGAAAAAAAAAAAAAAAAACCTATGAAAATCATATGAAGTAGAGAGAGAGAGAGAGAGAGAGAGAGAGACAGAGAGAGAGAATGGGAGTAGAATGAAGGAGAGTAGAAGAGAGCATAAGCAAGAAGACAGAAGGGCCGATGAGATTCGCTATGAACTCGTTCCATATTATCCAGTAACCCGCCACCATTCCCACATCAGTGTACAGTAGTTTCATTATGTATATATATATATATATATATATATATATATATATATATATATATATATATATATATATATATATATATATATATATATATAATTTTCATCTTTTACGTTTCATTATCTGACTACCTATGCTACGCATACCTTTAATCTGTATGGCCCCCCGCCGTTCATCTTCCTTCACCTCTCTCCCAACCCCACATCCCACCACGCCATCTGTTTGCGATACTATGCACCTGTGTCCATTGCTTCGCATTCACGAGTCTGAATCTCGGAGATGATAGAGCGACAGGGGAGACGAGCGAACTTTTGCCGTTGACTGTACTTCCACAAATGTACTCAATATTTATTGGGAGACTCATCCAATTATTTCCAAAACTGAGAATACATTTCTTAAGGAAAAAAAAAAAAAAACGTAACAAGAAACCGATTGGCAAATGACATTGGGGTCACTGTTAAATGCCAGAAAATTCGAATGATTAATTTTTATTTCTGTTGAAGAATAACTTTAAAATAACATCGAACCTACTGTAGAATATAAAAAAGAAACATCAATAAGCAACAATATGTGCAATATGAATTTTCGTGTTTCACAATAAGCAACATTTCCTAAGTTAAAATCTCTCAAAAGTGAGATACCTCGTGAGAAGGAATATTGGAAAGCTTTTGACTCTCACCAATAGATATAGAGGAGAAACCATAAACTAAATCGCAATACCGAGATTATGTAATTAATCACCAATGATAGTTTTATTCCTCCTCTCCACAGATATATAGTGCATGACGGCTACAGAAGTGGGAGGTTGAAGGAGAAATGAATCAGGTTTATTGCTAAAGTCTGGAGATGTTTTGGATTTTTACGTTTGGAAAATGGAAATGTTCACTTTTTTAATTTGCAGTGGTAACTTCAGATACGACAAAATGGTAGAGTTGTGTAGTTACGGTAAAAGCATGAGTTTAGTAATAAACTATTACTAAATTCATGATTTAGTAATAAACTATTACTAAATTCATGCTTTAGTAATAAACTGTTACTAAATTCATGCTTTTACCGTAACTACGCAACTACGTAACTACGATTATACTTGAGCGATTCAAAAAACAGCATAATGGAGGCCGAAAAGCTCCAATTATGTAGCTTCGACAAATGTGCTTCAAATCATGTGGGAAACTACCAATTTTATGAAAAAAACAGAAAGTATATGCCATGATTAAAAAAATTCCTTGTCGATAAAAAAAAATATCAGTAACAAACCTAAATGAGGAAACACGCAGGATGCACTGGTTAAAAGGAAAGTAAGGCTGACATTTGAGGGTTTTAACTCCAAAGAGATTCGTTCAATTAGAGACGTATATATAACTCGGAAATGTAAAGATAAAGCGGATATTATTATTATTTGCATAAATAGAATTAAAAGTGACAACTTCAGCCTCCTGACCAAGTTTAAATCATAGAATATTTTCCCAGTACGACGGTTTGGTTGGTAAAATCTTTCCGAAAGTCTTTTAAGAACATTGTCGGTATTAATTATCAGATATACATTACAATATAAAAGGAAATACATTGCCGAACTGAGATATACAATTTATGAAGATTACTTGGTTGGTCATATACGCAGTTTTAATGTTCATGATTGGGCTAAAAAAAAAAAAAAAATCAAGTAGAAGAACCTTCTACATGATCTGTGGTTTTTCTTGTGTTGAGTAACTGGATTTTTAATTTTAGATGAATCTCGTCATTATTCAAAATTCATTTTAGCCGTGACTTCTAAAAACCGCATATAGAGAGCAATAAAACTAAATATGCAACTTCTTCAAATGTTCTCTATTTTAGATGGGAAACATTCCCAACTGTTTAAAAAATCAGAGAACATTTCAGGCGGTGCGAGAATTCCCTGTCGGAAAACAAATCATATAAAAAAAAAAAAAAAAAAAAAAGGGAGGTAGAGATGGCGAGCATTTCACGGATGTAATTCTAGTTTCGACTGATTAGAGACGTATTTACATCTTGTAAATTTAGAGATGGAGCGAATATTATTTTTACTTCCATCACTAGGTTTTAAACTGTAATCTTGAGCCTTCTGATCAAATATAAAAAATGGAATTTTTTCCTAGTATGACCGTTCATGTGAAATCATTACTCATATTTTCGAAAATAAAATCACTCCCAAGGTCAAACAATCCTTTAAAAGTAAATTGTCTAATATCAGATACTAAGAAAAAGTAAATAGATAACCGTACTGAGATATGCAGTTTATAAACATTACTAGACTCCCTATATACCAGGGGTGTGCAACCTTTTTTCCCAAAGGGCCACTAGTCACGACTCTGTTGGTATGAAGGGCCACATAACCTTACTATTTCACGTTATTTACTACGATCGAAGACTTATTATGTGGGATTATACTGATAAAGATAGATAATTAGTTGTTACTGATTTTATTTAAATTGGGATCATAAAAATAAGAATTGTCCGAAACAAAAGTATTTTCCTTACTATCAATGAGCAAATGAAAGGCTACCTTATTATTATAGCGTACAAATATAAATAATTACTTGTTATTGGTTAACTGGGATCATTAAAATAAGAATTATCAAACGCAGACACATTTTCCTTACCATCAATGAGCAAATGAAAGGCTACCCTAGTGAGACGGTTGATGTTGCATTTGGGACACCAACTCATCAATATCAGGCTGTATGGATGATGTGGCTACACGCAGGGTACTTTCCAAATGTTCATCAGTAAGTGAAGACCTATACTTGTTTTTAACCAGATTCATTTTTGAAAAGAGCTGCTCACATACATATGTGCTACCAAACACTGCCATCATTTTCCTTGCATGAGCAGACAGTTTTGGATACACTGTCACTGATACATGCTTCTTCTAAAACTGGTATACTGAACTATCATCAAACTTCTTTCTTAGTTCATCATTGCATTGTAGTTCAATTATTTCCATTTGCATGTCCTCGGGAATTGCTTCCACATCCACAGAAAAAGGAGAAGCAAAGACTTCAATGGCTTGTGAATGTTTCTTGAGGTCATTAAATCTTTCTGAAAATTCCTCTTGTAAGACTGCCAACTTATCACCATACTTCTGATACTGAAGGTTGCTAGTGTCATGGTTTTTCAGTGTAGGAAAGTGGGCTGAGTTATGGTTTCTGATTTGTGACTCCCACAGACGCAATTTTATCTGGAAGCCTTTGATCAGTGAGAACTCATTTATTAGTTGATCTTTTCCTTGAAGTCTAATATTCAGTGCACTAAGATGATCAGTTATATCTATTAAAAATGCTAAATCACATTTCCATTCCTTATCTCTCAATTCAGGGATAGCATTACCTTTCATATCTAAGAACAGTACAATTTCTTCCAAAAGTTCATATGCTCTCTTCAACATTCCTGCTTTGCTTAGCCACCTGACCTCACAAAAATACTTCACATCACTGTACTCTGCTTCAATGTCTGCCATTAACTGCTGAAACTCGCGGTGATTTAGACCTCTTGACCTAATGAAATTGACAGCTTTCACAAGAATATTAGTCACATGCTGAAAGTTTATTGTCTGCACATAAAGCTTCCTGGTGTATGATACAATGCAGGACAATAAGTGAACCTGAGCCAATATTTTGAGACTCCATTCTGGTCTTCAGTAATCCAACAACCCCATTTCTTTGACCAGACATCGCAGGAGCACCATCTGTTGTAATGCAAACTAAATTAGTGTAGTCCAGTCCAAACCTTGCCAATACTTTTTCCAATTCATCAAAAATATTTTGTCCTGTTGTGGTCCCCTTCATGCTTTGTAGTGAAGCCATTTCCTCTGTAATATTATAGTCATTGTCAACACCCCTAATATACACAGCAAGTTGTGCAGTGTCTGTGGTGTCACAACTCTCATCAAGAGCAACAGAGTACGCAGAAAAAGCACTAACTCGCTTGACCATTGTACTTTCAATATTCCCTGAAAGACTGTCTATTCTTCTAGCAACAGTATATCTTGAAAGGCTTATATTTTCAACTTGTTTCTTTTTGTCAGGAAACATATTGTCCGAGGCTACACACAAACATTCTTTAACTACCTCACCATCAGAATAGGGCTTGAGTCTTTTTGCAAGGATTTGACTAATCAAGAAGCTTGTTTTGAGAGATGCATCATATTCCTTAACTTTCTTTGTAAACAATGACTGTTGTCCTTTCAGAGATTTCTGCAAGAATGATATTTTTTCCTTGCGTGCTTCACCTGTCATATTTTCATATTCTGTGTGCTTTGTGATGTAGTGTCTATTGATGTTATATTCTTTTAAAACAGAAATGGTTTCATGGCACACAAGGCACAATGCTTTCCCCCCTGATTGTATGCATAAATATTGTTCAGTCCATTTCTCTTGAAAACTCCGGTTTTCCTCTGAAATTTTGCGTTTTTTACTTGAAGCCATTATTAGGACAATAAGATCTTTCCTGCTGAGAAAAATATATAATTAGTAAAACATGGCTTTAAGAAAAATGTAATAGATTCCAATAAAATTAATAATTTTGTATAAATTTTCTTAGCAAAATCAAGTGAATGATTAAGATAAAATACATAAATCGATTATAGAGGTAATTAAGTGCATTATCTTTCGGGATGAGTTACCCATTCTCTCCCGACTCTCTCCCAAGCTAAATATAATCAACTGTTGTTAGTCATATTAGGAAGGAAATCATTATATCTGCACCAAATCTTTCAGTAGACACATATAGTAACCCCCTCATCTCTATAAAACACTCCCTCACTTACTTCAAATTGTCGAATGGTAGCCTAAATATATGAAAAGTAAGCCATCGGTAAAGAACAGGTTAAAAATGGGCTATGCAAGAATAACTGTTTAGTTGTAGCTATTGATCAATTCATGGTTTATAAATCTTAGCAGTTCTACGGTTAAACGACATTCTCAGCACTGATATATAATTTTCAAAAATTATGAAAAGTAAGCCATCGGTAAAGAACAGGTTAAAAATTGGCTATGTAACAATAACTGTTCAGTTGTAAGCTATTGATCAATTCATGGTTTATAAATCTTAGCAGTTCTACGGTTCTACCACATTCTCAGCAGTGATATATAATTCTCAAAATGTTTTGCTTGCAAGTTTTCTAAAGCCAATCACAAAACTGCAATATAAACGAAGTTTAGACACTTAGAGTACCGGTAATCACAAATCAACCACAACAAATGAAGTCGCAACGGAGACTGGTGAGGCAGTGGCACTGTCTGGCGGGAACACATGTACCATACTAAAGTACGTGAATCATACGTGTCTGACTCATAGACAGACAGCCAAGGATCACTCAATCTATATATGTACACTCGGAAGCACTAATTTCTCCCCCCTAGTAGCCGGAGTCGCGGCCAGTGAGAGACCAGGCGTTCAAACACCCCACACCCACATCCCCTCCCCCAACCCCAGTGGCAAATGTTGTTGGACAAATGTGGAACGGCCAATGCTGGTGATCTTACAATGTCATGATTGTTTTTATAGAGAATCAGAACCAGTAGGGGTAAGTATATAAAGGTATTTAATGTGTATTACTGTGCTGTTATCCACAACATATGAAAAAGGAACGAAAATGAAAAAAGACCTACATTGTATTATGTGTTATTGTCTGTAATAGTTACGTCCTCTATTATAATGTTACAAATAAGTATAGTATAATGAACAGCATCTGTTGAAAGATATGATGTCTTTTCTCACACATTCTCATTCCCACCACCACCACCACCACCACCACCCTTCTCTCTGGGTTTATATCAACCAAACACCTCTCTTATCCTCCTGTCCCCCACTCCCACGCTTAGTTAACCAACATAAAGATATTGATGAAATGATCCGTCAGGTATTGATCATATTAATATTAGCATACACCTCAGTATTAAGCACCAACAAATCAGTAACATACAATACTTCGATAAACCTACCAACTATTTCATCTTGTAAGCTGTTACGTGACATATGCACTGCAAGTTTGACCTTGTTACAGGGACATACTGCTGTTTATTGCTAACACAGGTTATGGGTGTTTTTGGACGTCCATCAATTCACATGAACGTGACAATTTAAGCCTCACATTATAAACATGTAAGGTTTATATTCCTGTCACTACCGTATTAACCAAACGAATCAGGGATCGGTTCTGACGAACCACAAACTGTCTGCTTCAACGAAAATATTTCGACCTCTTGTCACAACAGTGACAAAATGTCACAATGTATACGACTGAATGTGGGTCAGTCGTCTACATAATGACATTGTGTCACTGTTGTCACAGAAGGTCGGAATATTTTCGTAAAAGCAGAGAGTTTGTGGTTCGTCAGAACCGATCCCTGATTCGTTTCGTCCATCCATTAATGACAGGAACATAAATCTTAAGTGTTTATAATGTAAGGCTTAAATTGCCACGTTAATATGAATTCATGGGCGTTACAAATAAGTATAGTGTTGTGAACAGCATCTGTTGAAATATATGATGTCTTTTCTCATACATTCTCACTCCCGCCACCACCACCCATCTCTCTCGATTCCTGTCTCCACCAAACGCCTCTCTTATCCTCTCGTCCACCAGTCACACCCATTATTAACCAACGTAAACAAAGCTAGTGATGAAATGATTCGTCAGGTATTGATCATATTATTACTATAATACACCTCTGTATTAAGCACCAACAAATCAATAACATACAATGCTTCGGAATACCTGCCGACTATTTCATCTTGTTGTAAGCTGTTACGTGACATACTCACCGCAAGTTGGACTTGTGATACAAGGACATACGGTTGTTTTACTTTAACACAGGTTGTGTGTGGTTTTGGACGCCCATGAATTCATATTAACGTGGCAATTTAAGCCTTACATTATAAACACTTAAGATTTATGTTCCTGTCATTAATGGATGGACGAAACGAATCAGGGATCGGTTCTGACGAACCACAAACTCTCTGCTTTTACGAAAATATTCCGACCTCCTGTGACAACAGTGACACAATGTCATTATGTAGACGATTCACCCACATTCAGTCGTATACATTGTGACATTTTGTCACTGTTGTGACAAGAGGTCGAAATATTTTCGTTGAAGCAGAGAGTTTGTGGTTCGTCAGAACCGATCCCTGATTCGTTTGGTTAATACGGTAGTGACAGGAATATAAACCTTACATGTTTATAATGTGAGGCTTAAATTGTCACGTTAATATGAATTGATGGACGTCCAAAAACACCCATAACCTGTGTTAGCAATAAACAGCAGTATGTCCCTGTAACAAGGTCAAACTTGCAGTGCATATGTCACGTAACAGCTTACAAGATGAAATAGTTGGTAGGTTTATCGAAGTATTGTATGTTACTGATTTGTTGGTGCTTAATACTGAGGTGTATGCTAATATTAATATGATCAATACCTGACGGATCATTTCATCAATATCTTTATGTTGGTTAACTAAGCGTGGGAGTGGGGGACAGGAGGATAAGAGAGGTGTTTGGTCGATATAAACCCAGAGAGAAGGGTGGTGGTGGTGGTGGGAATGAGAATGTGTGAGAAAAGACATCATATCTTTCAACAGATGCTGTTCATTATACTATACTTGTTTGTAACATCATAATATAGGACGTAACTATTACAGACATTAACACATAATACAATGTAGGTCTTCTTTCATTTTCGTTCCTATTTCATATGTTGTGGATAACAGCACAGTAATACACATTAAATACCTTTATATACTTACCCCTATTGGTTCTGATTCTCTATAAAAACAATCATGACATTGTAAGATCACCAGCATTGGCCGTTCCACATTTGTCCAACAACATTTGCCACTGGGGTTGGGGGAGGGGATGTGGGTGTGGGGTGTTCGAACGCCTGGTCTCTCACTGGCCGCGACTCCTGCTACTAGGGGGGGAGAAATTAGTGCTTCCGAGTGTACTAATAATTAAAAATTTCAAGTAATATGTTATTTTCTGTTCTAATATAACTAAAATCTGTACACTAGTGAATGAAATAGGAAAAAGATGGTAAAATTGGTACACAAGAATATGAATTTAATATTTTAATCAAACCTTCGGTGGGCTCTAGTTGGTAACACTCTCTCTGTCTCTCTCTCTCTGAGGGCCGCACTATAGCTTATTCATATTTAGGAGAAAGGGCCGCATTGAAAGCCTTTGAGGGCCGCATGCGGCCCTTGGGCCGCAGGTTGCACAGGGCTGCTATATACCCAGTTTCATTGTTCATAACAGGTCTTTAAAAAATCACCTTGCAAGAACGTCGACCTGAACTGTTGTGTCTATTGTGTTGGTATTTGATGGTTCTTTAATTTTCCTGAGATTTGTCCCATTCATTTCTTAAAATTCTATTTATTCCTGAGTTTAGGCTGAAAAGTAGTAACAATAGTGAACTAGTCACGGCTGATAGCATCAGCTATAAGGATATTTACAAACTAATTTATTTGATTAATGTCTGTGTAAAAGCATTTTTGGCGAAATCGCTTTAATATGTAACATCCACAAATGTTCACAATACTGATTTGGAGACGCATCCAATTATTTCCAAAACTGAGAATACATTTCTTGGAGTAAAAAAAAAAAAAAAAAAAAAAAATGTAACATGAAACAGATTGGTGCTAAGTGAGAGTTGGCAACTGGGGATTTCAGAAGAGCAAGATTCAAATGACATTGGGATCACCGAAAGATGCCAGAAAATTCGAATGAGTATTCTTTTTTGTTGTTGTAGAACTTTAAAATTACATCGAACCATAAGCAACATATCCTTAGTTAAAATCCCTCAAAACTGATACCTCGAGAAGGAATATTGGTAAGCTTTTGACCCTCACCAATAGATGTAGAGGAGATAGCAAAAACTATCGCAATACGGAGATTATGTACCATTTATAGATTTATTCCTTCTCTCCTCAGAAATATAGTACATGACAGCTACAGGAAAGGATGGTTGAATGAGAAATGAATGAACTCTATTGCTATCGTCTGGAGATTTTTTGGATTCTTACGTTAGGAAGATTGTCATTTGTCACTTTTTTCATTTGTAGTGGTAACTTCAGATACAACAAAACGGTTGTGTTTTTACAGTAAAAGAATTTTAGTAATTGTTAAAACCGATTATAATTGAGCGATTCTAAAAACAGCATAATTTAGTACGTAAAGCTCTAAATATGTAGCTTCTACGAATGTGCTCCATATAATGATGGAAACACTCCCAATTTTATGTAAAAAAAAAATCAGAAAATATGTGATGGTTGGAGAATTTCGTGCCCCCCCCCCAAAAAAAAAAAAAAATCTAACATGCCTAAATTAGGTAAAACGTAGGATGCATTGTTTAAAAGGAAGATAAAGCTGACATCTGAGGGTTTTAACCTCAAAGAGATTCGTTTTATTAGAGACGTATATATAACTTGGAAATGTAGAGATGAAGAAATTATTATTACTTGGATAACTACAATTAAAAGGGACAACTTGAGCCTCGTGACCAAATTTAAATAATGGAATATTTCCCAATACGATTATTTGTGTGATATCATTGTCCATATTTACCATGGTAAAATGTTTCCGAGAGGCAATAAATCGCAATTTTATTGTTCATGATCGGCCTAAAAAAAAAAATCAAATTGCTTGAGCTTCTCCATGATCCTTTGTGTTTCTCGTGTTGAGATTAACTGGAGTTTTCATTTTAGATGAATTTCTAGTCATTTTTGAAAATTCATATTAGCCGTGACTTCAAGGCTAAAAAATAATGCTAAATGTAACTTATTTACGGTGGATGTCATAGGCTTTTAGAGAATTTCAAAACTATTTTACTGGACTGATCGTTTTATAAACGTATTTTTGGGCGAAATCCCTGATAATGCAAGGTCCAAAAGTGTGCTCAAAATTGATTGGGAGAGAAACCCAAATTTTGTCGAAACTCTAGACATTTATGATGGCGAAAAAATAACATTTATGAACTACATCACAAGTAATTGACAGAAAGTGAGCTGGCATCTGAGTGTTTCAAAGGAATACATTTCAATTGAAGTTGAGGTCACCGAAAGAAGAGACAAATTTCGAATTTGTATTCTTTTTAATCTGCAGTAAGTTAAAAGTACGGCGAGAATATTGACAATGTAAAAATAAAATTGCACAATAAAATGGTTCTTGTAAAACCATAACCCACATATCTTGAAAAATCTCTCAAAACTGTGGTACCTAGTCAGAAGGAATATTGATTAGCTTTTGATTCTCACCCAGAAATGTATACGAAAAAGTAGAAAAACCTTCGCAATACCGAGACTAAAATTAATTACCATTTATAACTTTATTCCTCATCTTGGAAGACATAATGAGAGACAGCTACAAAAAATAACGTTTGATGGAACAATGATTGAACTGTATTATTATCGTCTGTGGAACGTTTTGATTTTAAAGCTTTGAAGGAGGTCATTTGTGACTTTTTTCATCTGTCGTGGTAACCACACAACAAAAATTGTCTACTTGTTCGTTACGGTAAACTAATCCGCTTTAGTCGTAATTAAAAACTATTATACTTGAGCGAATCCAAAAACCGCATAATGGATGACGAAGATAATATATATACGCAACTTCTGCAAATGTGCTCTATATTAGATGGGAAACATAACTGATAAAAAAATCAGAACATTTCAGACGGTGAAAGAATTCCGTGTCGGTAAAAATACCAGTAACAAAAGAAAGGGAAGTAACACGTTGCATGAGATTGATTGACAGGTTGAGATGGATGGCAATTGTTGGATGTAATTCTAGTTTCGATTGATTAGAGACGTGTATACATCTTGCAAATTTAGAGATAATCGGATATTAATTTTAATTTTATCAATAGGATTTAAAGTGGCATCTTGAGCCTTCTGATCAAATTTAAATAATGGAATGTTTTCCTAGTATGAAGGTTCATGTGAAATCATTATCCATACCAAAAAAAAAAAAAAAAAGAAAACCCAAATTGAAGAAATCGTTTAAAACGAAATTGTCTATTATCAGATATATATTATTATCAAAAAGTACTGTTATGCAGTTGATAAACATTACTTGGTTCCCCACATAGGCAATTTCATTGTTCAAAACGGGTCTTCAAAAAATCACGTTGCCTGGACGTCGACCTAAACTCTTATGTCTCTCGTGTTGATATTTAATTGATCTCTATTTTTTTTATATAAGTTCCAAAAAGGTAGTAACAATAGTGAACTAGTCACGGCTTGTAGCATCCGCTTTAAGGGTATTTCCAAACTAATTTATTTGAGTGAAGTCTAGGTAATTGCTTTTTTGGGCGAAATCGCTGAATATCCAACTCCCACAAATATACTCAAAATTGATTGGGAGACGCATCCAATTCTTTCCAAACGGAGAATAGAATTCTAAGGGTGAAAAAAAAATATTTTGGAAATATGTAACAAGAAACCGATTGGCGGTAAGTAAGAGTTGGCACATGGGTTTTAAGAGCAAGATTCGTGACATTGGGATCACCGAAAGAAGCCAGAAAATTCCAATGAATTTTCTTTTTTATCTGGTGTAGAACTTTAAAATTACATAGAGGTTACTGGTAGAATTTAAAAAATAAATCAATAAGTACATATATGCGCCATATGAATTTTCGTGTTACACCATAAGCAACATTTCCATAGTTTAAATCTCTCAAAACTGAGATACCTCTTGAGATGGAATATTGGTAAGCTTTGACTCTCACTAATAGATATAGAGGAAAATGCATAAACTCTATCGCAATATCGAGATTATGTCATTAATCACCATTCATAGCTTTATTCCTCCTCTACCCCGACATATAGTGCATGACAGCTACATAAAAGGAAGCTTGAAGGAGAAATGAATTAACTTTATTTGTATCGTCTGGAGATTTTTTGAATTCTTACATTAGGAAGAAGGTCATTTGTGACTTTTTTTCATTTTCGTGTTAACCATATACAACAAAATGGTCGTTAAGTTTAGTAATAGTTAAAAACTATTTTAAATGAGTGATTCAAAAAATCGCATAACGGAGGTCGAAGGGCACTAAATATGAAGCTTCTACAAATGTGCTCTAAATCATGTAGGAAGCACTCCCAAGTATATAAAATGAAATCAGAAAACACGTGTGATGGTGAGAAAATTCCGTGTCGGAAAAAAAAAAAATCGAGAGCCAAAATAAGGTAACAAGTATGATGCACTGGTTAATAGGAAAATAAGGCTGACATTTGAGGGTTTTAACCCCAAAGAGATTCGTTTAATTAGAGCCGTATTTATAACTTGGAAATGTAGAAATAAAGCGGATATTATTATTATTTGGATAACTAGAATTTAAAGTGACAACTTGAGCTTCATGACAAAATTGAAATAATGGAATATTTTCCCCGTACGAATGTTCCTGTATCATTATCCATATTTACCATCGTATAATCTTTCCGATAGGCAATAAATCGTTCAAGATCATTGTCGGTAATAATTATCAGATATATATTACAAGATAGAAGTAAAAACATCGCCGAACTGAGATATACAATTTATAAGTATTCCTTGTTTGGTCATGTACCCAGTTTTATTTTTCATGATACGTATAAAAAAAAAATCGTTGCCGGTGCTTCTACATGATCTCTTGTGTTTCTCGTGTTGAGATTCTTGATTTTCATTTTAGATGAATCTCTTGACATTTTTCAAAATTCATTTTAGCAGTTACTTCAAGGCTAAAAGTAATGCCAATTGTCACATAGTTACGATGGATCGCAACCGCTTTTGGAGTAGTTCAAAACTATTTTACTGGAATGATCGTTTTATAAACGTATTTTTAGGCGAAATCGCTGAAAATGTAACGTCCACAAATGTACTCAAAATTGATTGGGAGAAAAACCCAAATTCTGTGGAAACTCGAAAGACATTTTTAACGATGAGAAAATCACATTTATTAACCATCTAACAAGAAACTGATTGACACAAAATGAGCTGGCATCTGAGGGTTTAAGAAGATTAAGTTTCAATTGAGGTGGGGGTCACCGATACAAGAGAGAAATTTCGAATGAGTTTTCTTTGTAATCTGTAGAACTTTAAAAGTCCTTCGAGATTATTGACAATGTAAAAATAAAAATGCACGATGTAACGATTCTTGTTACACCATAAGCCACATTTCCTTAGGTAAAATCTCTGAAAACTGATACCTTGTTAGAAGGAATATTGATAAGCTTTTGACTCTCACCTAGAAATGTATACGAGAAAGTATAAACACCATCGCTTTACGGAGTCTATATAATCAATTACCATTCATAACATTATTCTTCATCTAGGTAGACATATCGTGCATGACAGCTGAAAATAATGAAGTTTGAACGAATAATGATTGAACTCTTATTATCGTCCGGTGAATGTTTGTAGTTTAACGTTAGGAAGATGGTCATTTGTGATTTTTTCCAATTTTAGTGGTAACCACATAAAAAATGGTCAACTTTCCTTGTCGGTAAAGAATCCTCTTACCCGTAATTAAAAACTATTACACTTGAGCGATTCTAAAAACACCATAATGGAAGTCGAAAACACTAAACATGCAACATCAGCAATTTTTTTTTTATGCGAGGAAGAAGGAACCAAAGGCCATGAGCCCGCAATAACAGTTCCCTCCAAGAGAAAAACAAAATACAATAGAGAGCCAAATTCAAGATCCAATCTTTTCGAGATTCCTGGACACACGGAGTTTGAAAGACTGGAGATCATAGGCAGCAGGAAATACAGACAGAGGGAAACAGTTGCAAAGTTGACCTGTTGCATAAATGAAAGACTGGGAGTAACGGTTAACTATTGCATTAGAGTTGGACAGAAAAGGTATGAGAGTTTCCTGCTAGACGGGTGCTACGCGCCCGTCGTAGAGGTGGAGGAATGCATACAGATAGTTCAGAGGAGCAGTGATCATTAAAGTAGCGATAGAAAAGAGATAAAGATGCAACAGTGCGGCGAAGAGACAGAGGTTGAAGGGAGTCAGTAAGAGGAGGAGAGTTAATGAGACGAAAAGCCTTTGACTCCACCCTATTGAGAAGGGCTGTATGTGGGAAGCCTCCCCACACATGAGTTGTACTCCACAAAGGGGCTGATAAAACCCCTGAATAGAGTCAACAATTGTGCAGAAGAAAGACCGGAGTCGGCATAGAACACCCAATCTCTTGGAAGCAGATTTTACGAGACATGTAATATGATCTTTCCAAGATAAGTCAAGAGTAAATGAAACCCCAAGCATTTTCAAGGATGATGCAGGATTATGCTGAATATTATTAAACATTAGTGTGTATACCTGTGGGACATTTTGTCGGGTTGACAGGTGTAAAAACTGAGTTTTAGATGCATTAAAAAGAACAGATAATTTTTACCCCAGTCAGAGATACGAGCCTAGTCAGACAGTAGGTGTGCCATAGCCTAATCCCTTGTTTGTTGAATCAACTGCTGAGATGGGCGTTGTTCTATATTAGGTGGGAAACACTCCCAACTGATCTATAAATCAGAAAACATTTAAGGCGGTGCGAGAATTCCGTGTAGGAAAAAATAAAATAAATAAAAACAAAGGGAGGTAACACGTAGGATGATATTGATTCACAGGTACAGATGGCTGGCATTGGAGGATGTAATTCTAGTTTCGATTGATTAGAGACATGTATACATCTTCCAAATTTAGAGATAAAGCAGATATTATTTTTGTTTGTATCACTAGGTTTTAAAGTGACATCTTCAGCCTCCTGATCAAATTTAAAAAATGGAACATTTCCTAGTATGATGGTCCGTGTGAAATCATTATCCATATTTACCAAGATAAAATCACTTCCAACGGTAAGACATCGTTTAAAAGGAAATTGTCTTATCAGATATATATTACTAGGAAAAAGTAAATACATAACCGTACAGACATATGCAATTTATAAACATTACTTGGTTTCTTTAAGTTATATATTTCAAATGCGTGATAAACAACATAGTGCCCCCGAAAAGGAAGCAAGTGAGGAACAGCATAGTGCCCCCGAAAATGAGACGAGTGGCGTACAGCCCAGTGCCTCCGGGAACGTACCGAAACCACCACCCGGACCCCACGAAGTAGCCGCAACCAGATGACGGGATACCGCGCAACAACGGCATATGTCAGCCAGGGTCGTACGCCCCTATAACACTCAGCCGTCGCACCGTCACCATAGCAGAAGGACACTACCTTCGGGGAGTGGGATTGCCGGATCAGCTAGTGGTGGAGCTGCTCTCATAGCTCTAGACAGCGTCCCTCAGGAGACGGCCTATTGCCGCTCCGAAGGTGTCCCTACAGAGACGACCTATTGCCGCTCCGAAGGTGCCCCTACAGAGACGGCCTATTGCCTCTCCGAAGGTGCCCCTCTAGAGACGGCCTATTGCCGCTCCTCCCTCCGGCAGAAGGAGACAGCCTATTCCCGCTCCCGCCTTCGTCAGACGGCCAATTGCCGCTCCGAAGACGTTGCCCCAGAGACGGCCTACTGCCGCTCTTCCCTCCTGCAGAAGGAGACCGCCTATTGCCGCTCCCACCTTCGTCAGACGGCCAATTGCCGCTCCGAAGGCGAACAGAGGTGCGCTGACTACCCCACTCAGGCCACGACCTATTGTTGGGCCTTGGCGCTTGTTAGCTGCGCCCCTGGGCAGCCACGGCCAACTGCCGGCCGCCACGGCCAAAGGGAGGTGTTGAGTGAGTCATCGTCCCAGCAGGAGACAAGAACCTGGACCTCCCGTAGAGGAGCGCCCCAGCCAGGCCCTACGGTCTCTCATGACTTCCGCTCCCTACGCCTGGCTCTGGAGAAGACACCTGACGGACCCTGGTTCAGGTCGGTGCCGTAGTTCCTCTCTCGACTCTGGGGACCGCAGTCCTCAGTCCCTCCAGACCCTTCCCAGGACGCCCTGGCGTGATCTCCCCTCGCCCACGTGGCGACGTAAGCCCTCCACCTCCGGCCGAGACCTGAGCCAGAGATTTCTGGATCTGTTCGGCCCCAGTCCTGAGGACCACACCCCTGAGCCTAGCCCGGAGACTGCGGGCCCCTTCGCCACCTGCAGCCCGGGACGCGAGAGGACGCCCCTGCGAGTCGTCCCGTGCCCTTTCGGCACGCCCCCCCTTGGCAGTCCCCCTATCCTGGCCGAGTTGTTGCTGGCTTGTCTGCCCGCCGCCCCCACGATGAATGACTCTTGATAAGTGTGGTGTTGCCCCAGCAATAGTGAACTGTATTGGGTTGTGATGTTGCCCAAACTAGTGTAACAACGGTACAGTGACAATACTTGTGGAATATCGGGGCAAGTGAAATCACGGTGGATGAGTAAAGGACGAGTGCATAAATTTAGTTCTGGTAAATCAGACTCACGAGTGACAAAATCAGTAAGACTATTCCCTCTGAGAAATCCTCTGTAATAAGATTACTCCAACCTCTTCGGCTCTAAGGAAATAATAAAGTGTTAATGTTTCCCCACTTATACTGCCAGTGCATTCCCGGTGTCATTTCCTCTCCCCGGTAACTAGCGTGAACGTAAACAAGAAATAGAATCAATAGCCAAAACCCTTTTGCTGTCAGGAAATATTAAGTTCAAAGTAATAATACTCACTCTTCCCCAGTATTACCATAACTCTGTTCTGACTCGCTGCAAGTCTCTCTCCTCGCCCTCCCCCCCTCCCAGTGAGCCTCACTCCCCGCGCCCCGCGCGCGCGCCTGTATTCTCTATACATCTGTGCACTAGAATTAATTGTGTTGGCATCAGTATCAGTTAAGCCAGTATCCTGCGAGATATTAATATCTTAGTTAAGGTTTTATTCCTTTGCTATATATTGTGTTGTATTATCTGCTGCCTTTGTCCTGTGTCTGACTATGGTAATATACGTGTAAAGGTTATTGCCTGGAGTTTTTGTGTCCTGCCTCTCTTCATTGCAATAAGCCCCATTATGGAAAGAGGACCCCGCTACACGTTAGGTGTTCTAGGACCGAGAAGTCGAGCCCTTTTTACCTAGCATTACAATATTATTAAGAAAAAGTAAATACATAACCGTACTGAGATATTCTGTTTATAAACATTACTTGGTTGCCCAAATACGCAATATCATTGTTCATAACGGGTCTTTAAAAAATCACGTTGCCGGAACGTCGACCTTAACTGTTGTGTCTCCCGTCCTGGTATTTGAAGGATCTTTAATTTTCATGAGATTAGTCCTTTTCATTTTTTTAAAATTCTTTTTATCTCTGAGTTAAGGCTAAAAAGTAGTAACAATGGTGAACTAGTCACGGCTGATAACATCCGCTTTTAGGATATTACGAAACTAATTTATTTGATTGATGTCTGTGTAAAAGGATTTTGGGGCGATTATCGGTAAATATGCAACTTCCACAAATGTACTGAAAATTGATTGGAAGACGCATCCAATTACTTCCAAAACTGAGAATAAAATTCTTAGGGTGAAAAAAAAATTGGAAACATATAACAAGAAACCGATAGGGGCTAAATGGGAGTTGGCACCTGGGGGTCCAAGAAGAGCAAGATTCAAATGACATTGGGGTCCCTGAAAGAAGCCAGAAAATTCGAATAAGTAGACCAACTTTAAAATTACATCGAGCCTACTGGTAGTATATAAAAAATGTCAATAAGTAATATACGCTCATTGTGAATTTTCGTGTTACACCATAAGCACTATGTCCTTAGTTAAAATCTCTCAAAACTGATACCTCGTGAAAAGGAATATTGGTAAGCTTTTGAGTCTCACCAATGGATATAGAGATAAAGCATAAACTCTATCGCAATACAGATATTATGTAATTATTCACCATTAATAGCTTTATTCCTCCTCTCCCCAGACATATAGTGCATGACAGCTACAAAAAAGGAAGGTTGAAGGAGAAATGAATGAACTTTTTTGCTATCGTCTGGAGTTTTATAAGATTCTTCCGTTAGGAAGAGAGTAATTTGTGACTTTTTTCATTTGTTGTGGTAACTTCAGATACAACAAAATAATTAAGTTGTGTTGTTAGGGTAAAAGCATAAGTTTAGTAATAGTTAAAAACGATTATACTTGAGCGATTATAAAAACCGCATAATGGAGGCCGAAAAGCACTGAATATGCAGCTTCTACAAATATGCTCCAAATCATGAGGGAAACACTCCCAATTGTATAAAAAAAAATCAGAAAACATGTGATGATGAGAAAATTCCGTGTCGGAAAAAAAAATATCAGTAACAATCCAAAATGAGGAAACACATATGATTCATTTAAAAGAAAAAAAAAGGCTGATATTTGAGGGTTTTATCCCCAAAGAGATTCGTTTAACTGGAGACGTATATATATCTAGGAAATGTTGAGATAAAACGGATATTATTTTTATTTGTACCACTATGTTTTAAAGTGGCATATTGACCTTCCTGATCAATATATATATATATATATATATATATATATATATATATATATATATATATATATATATATATATATATATATTTTCTAGTATCGTGGTTAGAGTGAAATCATTATCCATATTTACCAAGAGAAAATCACTCCGAACGGCAAGAAATCGTTTAAAAGGAAATCGTCTATTATCAGATATACATTTCTCAGAAAAAGTAAATACATAACCGTACAGACATATGCAATTTATAAACATTACTTGGTTCCTTTAAAAAGTTATGTCGCAGGAACGTCGACCTGAACTGTTGTGTCTCTCGTGTTGATATTTGATGGATCTTTAATTTTCATGAGATTAGTCCGTTTCATTTTTTAAAATTTTTTTCATCCATGAGTTGAGGCTAAAAAGTATTGTTACATAGCCTATGATTTCATCATCCTTTGTGTAATTCTAACGTAAAGTATGCTGCATGTTTGATCACGAGCGTGTTCTACCTCACTCTCCCCCCTCCTCCCTTATAGTAGAGTAAGTCGTTCTTTCTGTTGTTCAGAGCAGGAGTGTCAACTCTTTTGTCCCCTCTGGCTTCATTTGCGCGTCCTTCTTACAAGTTGTATCAAGCTCTGCCGGCCCCTATATAATGAACTCAGTCTCTGCATTAATTGCCACTTAGATCTACTCCTCATTATGCTCACATCTCTGTCCTCCCCTGTACAGTTGTTATTATTGTGAGTGCTCAGCTGGGTAATTTGAGTATGAGTGTTATTACATTTTGTTCTTGTGCTGTATAGAATAAGGTGTTGATTCGTAGGCCTAGTAAAGTTTTTGTAATTCATATTTTGTATCTGTAATAATTTATCTTGCATTCACTGAGTATTATCTGGATTTCTCATTTTATCAGGGCTAAGATAAATTTACTCTTGCTAATTTCGTGTTAATATAGGCTATTGTAGTTAACCATATATTTAACCTGTTTTTTTGCCATTACATTATCCCTATGAGTCCTCAATGTTTTATTGTTAGTTTGAGCATTAAACTTTAACTTGTAATTTTACCTAACTCTTTTGTTTTGAACCTGGAACTTTAAGGGACAGTAGTGATTTTAGTCTCTGTTCCGTACCATAAATTTGGAGACCTCTTATCAGGATATTCAGGATATTATCATCAGGATATTGCTTGATATTTTGTGACTGATATATTCATGATGTCTACTATTACTACGCTTGATGAAGCCAAAGATTTTTTGTCAAATGTGCAAACAGTGTGTGATGTAGAAAACAGAACAAAGAATGAACTTAAGCTTGTTGCTCAACAATTGGGAATTGCTGTTCGCTCTCATCATTCTAAAGATCAAATTGTTGACATGATTAATGAAAGCTTGTTTAATGTAACTCCTCCAAATGAGCAAACGCAGATTGAATTAGCTAAGTTACAGCTAGCCCTGCAGGAGGCTCGTGCTAAGGAGGCTGAATTTCAGGCAAATGCTCGTATTCAGGAGGCTGAATTTCAGGCAAATGCTCGTATTCAGGAGGCAAAGGTACAGGGTCAGGCACAAATTGAACTTGCTAGGATTCAGGCAGACCATGAGTATCGCATGAAACAAGGTGGAACTGGATCATCTACCTCTGATGATTTTGATGTGGCTAAAAATGTTAAACTTGTCCTTACTTTTAATGAATCTGATTTAAAGTATTTTCAGTTGTTTGAGAGGGTAGCTACAGGTTTTGATTGGCCCAAAAAGTATTGGTCAGTACTCCTTCAAACTGGTCTCACCGGTAAAGCTCAAGTAACTTATGCATCTTTGCCTCAGGATCAATCTGATAATTATGATGTAGTTAAGAGCTAGATTCTTAAGGCCTATGAGCTTGTTCCTGAAGCCTATAGAGTAAAATTTAGGACAACTTACAAAAACAAGATAAGCAATCCCATGTTGAGTATGTAAAAATCAAAGAAGATCTGATAGAGCAGTGGTTAAATTCTAAGAATGGGGATTCTGATTTTGACAAATTTAAGCAGATGATTTTGCTGGAGGACTTCAAAAGGTGTATTAATAAAGATATAAGCCTATATCTTGATGAGAGAAGAATAGATAATTTGTCTGATGCTGCAGTTTTAGCTGATGAATATGTTCTCACTCACAAGAGATATTATAAAGAAAAAAGGAAAGCTGAGTAAGTACGTTGCCTCTACTCAGAGTATAGGTAACAGGAAGGAGAATAAAGATGATGTTTCTCAGGAAGTAAATACCAGCTTCACCTCTAGATTTCAGAAAAGTAAATGTACTTATTGTAGTAAGCTTGGTCATACTACGGAGAAATGTTTCAGGAGACAGCGTGATGTGAACAAAAAGGAGTCTTTAAATATTCAGTCAATTGGTCTAGTGTCCACCCTTGAAAGTTCCCAGAATTCTTTAAATGAGTTAACTGAACCTGCTTTGAGGGGTAAATTTAATTCTCATAATGAAGCTCCTCTTTTGAGCAGTAACGTGGGTGACACTCTCAAGAGTTCATGTGCTAATTTCCTATCTGATGGTTTTGTCAGTCCTCTGGACAGTAATGACAGGAAATCAGTTAAAATATATCGTGATACAGGTGCTCGCCAATCCCTTATGCTGACCAGTGTTCTAGGCTCTAATGTTAATTCCTCTGATGAAACTGTAATCTTACTAGGTGTAGGGAATAATTACTTCTCTGTCCCTCTGTGCAGAGTGAATTTAGAGTCTGGTTTTGTTAATGGTTCCGTTATGGTAGGGTTGGTTGAGACACTCCCAACGTCAGGTGTAACTTTCTTACTTGGAAATGATATTGGTGGAAGTCAAGTGTGTCCAGCTCCTCAGTTGTCTAGTGAGCCAGTGGCTGCGACCCAGGATTGTGATGTCTCTGATGTGTTCTCTGGATGTGCTGTCACTAGGGCTAAGTCTAAAGTTACTGGTGACTTAGAGGATAAAGATAATGATGTTATCCTAGCTGACACTTTTCTTGCTAATTTGGACCACTCACCAGATGAGACAGTACCCCGTAGTGTTGATAATTGGTCTCGTCAAGAGTTCGTTGAGTTGCAGGTTGCTGACCCTGAGTTGAAAGGTCTAGCTAACTCTGCTTGCAGTGAGGAAGAGTGAACTGGTGCTTCTACTTGTTATTATATAAAGTCAGAAGTACTTATGAGGAAGTGGAGATCCCCAACAGCATCAGCCGACTGTGAATGGGAGGTTGTACATCAAGTTGTCATCCCTTGTGTTTGTAGGCAGGATATCATTAGAGTGGCTCATGATTCCAGTTTGGCAGGACACCTTGGAGTGAGGAAGACTGTGGCACGCATTTTGAAACACTTCTACTGGCCAGGTATCTCCAGGGATGTTTCCTGGTATTGTAAGTGTTGTCACACGTGTCAAGTTGTGGGGAAGTGTAATCAGACCGAAAAGGTTGCGCCTCTAGTTCCCATTCCTCCTTTTGAGGCGCCATTCATCCGTGTGTTGGTGGATATTGTGGGCCCTCTTCCTAAGACTTCTTCAGGATTTTCTTATGTGTTGACCCTGATTGATATGGCTACTCGTTATCCTGAAGCCATTCCACTTAGAAATATCTCAGCGAATTCGTGATTAAGGAAATGCTAGGGTTCTTCACAAAGTTTGGTCTGCACAAGGAGGTACAGTCAGACCGGGGAAGTAATTTCATGTCAAATGTTTTCAAGCAGTCTCTGAAAGAGTTGGGCATCACCCAGATCACGTCTTCAGCTTACCATCCTCAGACCCAAGGAGCGTTGGAGAGATATCATCAAACACTCAAATCGATGCTCAAGAAATACTGTTTGGAACATCAGAAAGACTGTGGCACAAGGCCTTTCATTTGTTGTATTTGCCGCAAGAGAATCTCCAAATGAATCACTGGGCTTCTCACCCTTTGAACTACTGTTTGGCTATGAAGTAAGAGGACCCCTTAAGCTACTCAAGGAATTCTGGCTGTCAGAGAAAGATGACGTCAACCTGCTGGAGTGTGTGGTGAAGTTCAAAGGACGGCTGTCCACTGCTTTATAGGTGGCGAGAGATGAAGACTTGGTATGATAAGAAGTCCAGGTTACGCCACTTCTAGCCAGGAGATCAGGTTTTGATTCTGCTACCGGTGCATGGACAACCTCTTCAAGCCAAGTTTAGTGGTCCTTATTTCGTGGAGAAGAAACTCAGTGATGTCAACTATGTCATCGCCACACCAGATCGTAGAAAGAACAAGCAACTTTGTCACATCAACATGCTAAAGTTATATCACAGGCGGGACGAAAATAACCATATCTGCACTGTAGCTGTTCCACCCGAGTCTGCAAGTGAAGTTCTCCCATGCAGTATGAGCCTGAGTGATAGTCTGGGGAAGAATCCTGATATCATGAATGATCTCCAGACTAAGCTTTCTCATCTACCTCCCGAGGAAAGGCAGGAGTTTTCGGCATTACTGCAGGAGTACCCGCAAGTGTTCCGTGCCACTCCAGGAAGAACCACTGTGTTGATGCATGATGTCGATGTTGGAGACGCAAAGCCAATTAAACTGCCTCCTTACCGTGTGAACCCAGTGAAAGTTCCTCTCATCCAGAAGGAGCTTGGCTACCAGTTGGACCACAAGATGATTGAGCCCTGTCAGAGCGAGTGGAGTTCTCCTGTCACTCCGGTCCATAAGCCAGGTGGGTCACAGCGGCTTTGCATCGACTACAGACGTGTTAATCAGATAGCCAACACAGACACTTACCCTCTCCCTCGCGTGGAAGATTGCATAGACAAGATCGGAAAGGCTAGGTACAAAAGTTTGATTTGTTAAAGGGATACTGGCAAGTACCTATGACTGAACGTGCTAGAGAGATCTCATGTTTTGTAACACTAGGAAAGAATTTTGCATGTTCTGTAATGCCACATGGTAGGAAGAATGCACCAGCCACATTTCAGAAGCTCATGAATGTTGTAACAGAGGGTTTGGCAGTGTGTGTTGTTTATATTGATGATGTATTAATCTTCAGTGACAACTGGAAAGATCACCTATGCCGTGTCAGTAAATTTCTTGAGCGTTTGGTTCAGGCTAATCTTGTAGCTAATTTATCAAAGTGTGAGTTTGGTCAAGCTAAAATTCAGTACCTTGGGTACGTAATTGGTGATGGACATGTTACACCACCAGGAGCTAAGGTTCAGATTATAAGTGATCTTCCCAGACCTTAAAGTAGGAAAGAGCTACAAATATTTTTGGGAATGGTAGGTTATTACAGGAGATTTGTTCTTAACTTTTCAATTCTTGTATCACCACTTACAGACCTACTGAAAAAGGGAGTTAAATTTGTCTGGACCGATAACTGTGAATCCTCTTTCAACAACCTTAAAGGTATCCTATTGAGTCAGTCAGTGCTCGCTACTCCAAATTTTGCTAAGCCTTTTAAGATGGCTGTTGATGCAAGTGATACAGGAGCTGGGGCTGTTTTGCTGCAAGAGGATGATCAGGGTATTGAACACCCTGTATCTTATTACAGTAAGAAGTTCACTCCACCTCAAAAGAACTACTCGACTATTGAGAAAGAGCTTTTGGCCTTGATTTTGGGTTTACAGCATTTTTCATTTTATTTGTATTCTGGTTTTGACCCCATAGTCATTTATACTGATCATAACCCACTAAAATTCCTTAGTAAGTTTAAAGATAAAAATCAGAGATTGACAAGATGGAGTCTACTTCTTCTGGAGTATTCATTAGACATACAACATGTCAAGGGGAAAGAAAATGTTATTGCAGATTGCTTATCTAGACTTTAGAGAGATTGTTTTAGAGTAATAAGAAATTTCCTTTGTAAATTTTATTCTTTGTGGGGAGGTGTTACATAGCCTATGATTTCATCATCCTTTGTGTAATTCTAACGTACAGTATGCTGCATGTTTGATCACGAGCGTGTTCTACCTCATTCCCCCCCTCCTCCCTTATAGTAGAGTAAGTCGTTCTTTCTGTTGTTCAGAGCAGGAGTGTCAACTCTTTGTCCCCTCTGGCTTCATTTGCGCGTCCTTCGTACAAGTTGTATCAAGCTCTGCCGGCCCCAATATAATGAACTCAGTGTCTGCATTAATTGCCACTTAGATCTACTCCTCATTTTGCTCACATCTCTGTCCTCCCCTGTACAGTTATTATTGTGAGTGCTCAGGAAGTCTCCAACCATCTAGCACCTCTGTAATTTGAGTATGAGTGTTATTACATTTTTTTCTTGTGCTGTATAGCATATGGTGTTGATTCGTAGGCCTAGTAAAGTTTTTGTAATTCATATTGTCAGCAAGTGATAGTAATATTTTGTATCTGTAATAATATATCTTGCTTTCACTGAGTATTATCTGGTTTTCTCATTATATCAGGGCTGACTTTGATAAATTTACTCTTGCTAATTTCGTGTTAATAGAGGCTATTGCAGTAAACCATTGTTACGGAACAGAGAAAGATGATGTACACTTTAAGTGAGAATACTAAAAATCACTCCTGTCCCGTAAAGTTCCAGGTTCAAAACAAAAGAGTTAGGTAAAATTACAAGTCAAAGTTTAATGCTCAAACTAACAACAAAACATTCAGGACTCATAAGGATAATGTAATGGCAAAAAACAGGTTAAATATATGGTTAACTGCAATAGCCTCTATTAACACGAAATTAGCAAGAGTAAATTTATCTAAGTCAGCCCTGATAAAATGAAAATACACTGGGTAATGCTCAGTTAATGCAAGATAAATTATTACAGATACAAAATATTATTAATGATGATGGACGTAAAGATCCCTACATGAATTACAAAAACTTCACTAGGCCTACAAATTAAACTCATGCTATACAGTACAAGAACAAAATGCAACAACACTTATACTCAAATTACACAGCTGCTAGATGGTTGGAGACTTCCTGAGCACTCAATAATAACTGTACAGGGGAGGACAGAGATGTGAACAAAATGAGGAGCAGATCTAAGTGGTAATGATGCAGAGACTGAGCTCTTTTTATAGGGGCCAGCAGAGCTTGATACAACTTGTAAGAAGGACGCGCAAATGAAGCCATGGGGACAAAAAGTTGACAATCCCGCTCTGAACAACAGAAAGGACAACTTACCCTACTATAACGGTAGAAGGGGGGGGACTGAGGCAGAAAACGCTCGTGATCAAACATGCAGCATACTGTGCGTTAAAATTACACAAAGGATGATGAAATCATAGGCTATGTAACACCTAACCACAAAGAAAAAGAAATTTACAAAGGAAATTTCTTATTACTCTAAAACAATCTGTCTAAAGTCTAGATAAGCAATCTCCAATAACATTTTCTTTCCCCTTGACATGTTGCATGTCTAATGAATACTCCTGAAGAAGTAGACTCCATCTTGTCAATCTCTGATTTTTATCTTTAAACTTACTAAGGAATTTTAGTGGGTTATGATCGATCTAAATGACTATGGGGTCAAAACCAGAACACAAATAAAATGAAAAATGCTGTAAACATAAAATCAAGGCCAAAAGCTCTTTCTCAATAGTGGAGTAGTTCTTTTGAGGTGGAGTGAACTTCTTACTGTAATAAGATACAGGGTGTTCAATACCCTGATCATCCTCTTGCAGCAAAACAGCCCCAGCTCCTGTATCACTTGCATCAACAGCCATCTTAAAAGGCTTAGCAAAATTTGGAGTAGCGAGCACTGGCTGACTTAATAGAATAGCTTTAAGTTTGTTGAAAGAGGATTCACACTTATCGGTGCAGACAAATTTAACTCCCTTTTTCAGTAGGTCTGTAAGTGGTGATACAAGAATTGAAAAGTTAAGAACAAATCTCCTGTAATAACCTACCATTCCCAAAAATATTTGTAGCTCTTTCCTACTTTTAGGTATGGGAAGATCACTTATAACCTGAACCTTAGCTCCTGGTGGTGCAACATGTCCATCACCAATTACATACCCAAGGTACTGAACTTTAGCTTGACCAAACTCACACTTTGATAAATTAGCTACAAGATTAGCCTGAACCAAACGCTCAAGAAATTTACTGACATGGCATAGGTGATCTTTCCAGTTGTCACTGAAGATTAATACATCATCAATATAAACAACACACCCTGCCAAACCCTCTGTTACAACATTCATGAGCTTCTGAAATGTGGCTGGTGCATTCTTCATACCATATGGCATTACGGAACATGCAAAAGCCTTTCCTAGTGTTACAAAACATGAGATCTCCCTAGCACGTTCAGTCATAGGTACTTGCCAGTATCCCTTTAACAAATCAAACTTACTTATGTACCTAGCCTTTCCGATCTTGTCTATGCAATCTTCCAAGCGAGGGAGAGGGTAAGTGTCTGTTTTGGTTATCTGATTAACACGTCTGTAGTCAATGCAAAGCCGCTGTGACCCACCTGGCTTATGGACCGGAGTGACAGGAGAACTCCACTCGCTCTGACAGGGCTCAATCATCTTGTAGTCCAACAGGTAGCCAAGCTCCTTCTGGATGAGAGGAACTTTCACTGGGTTCACACGGTAAGGAGGCAGTTTAATTGGCTTTGCGTCTCCAACATCGACATCATGCATCAACACAGTGGTTCTTCCTGGAGTGGCACGGAACACTTGCGGGTACTCCTGCAGTAATGCCGAAAACTCCTGCCTTTCCTCGGGAGGTAGATGAGAAAGCTTAGTCTGGAGATCATTCATGATATCAGGATTCTTCCCCAAACTATCACTCAGGCTCATACTGCATGGGAGAGCTTCACCTGCATACTCGGGTGGAACAGCTATAGTGCAGACTGGATTATTTTCGTCCCGCCTGTGATATAACTTTAGCATGTTGATGTGACATAGTTGCTTGTTCTTTCTACGATCTGGTGTGGCGATGACATAGTTGACATCACTGAGTTTCTTCTCCACAAAATAAGGACCACTAAACTTGGCTTGAAGAGGTTGCCCATGCACTGGTAGCAGAATCAAAACCTGATCTCCTGGCTGAAAGTGGCGTAGCCTGGACTTCTTATCATACCAAGTCTTCATCTTCTCCTGAGCAGCTCCTAAATTCTCTCTCGCCAACTGTAAAGCAGTGGACAGCCGTCCTTTGAACTTCATCACATACTCCAGCAGGTTGACGTCATCTTCCTCCGACAGCCAGCATTCCTTGAGTAGCTTAAGGGGTCCTCTTACTTCATGGCCAAACAGTAGTTCAAAAGGTGAGAAGCTCAGTGATTCATTTGGAGATTCTCTTGCGGCAAACACAACGAATGGAAGACCTGCATCCCAGTCTTTCTGATGTTCAAAACAGTATTTCTTGAGCATCGATTTGAGTGTTTGATGATATCTCTCCAACGCTCCTTGGGTCTGGGGATGGTAAGCTGAAGACGTGATCTGGGTGATGCCCAACTCTTTCAGAGACTGCTTGAAAACATTTGACATGAAATTACTTCCCCGGTCTGACTGTACCTCCTTGGGCAGACCAAACTTTGTGAAGAACCCTAGCATTTCCATAACCACGTTCTTTGCTGAGATATTTCTAAGTGGAATGGCTTCAGGATAACGAGTAGCCATATCAATCAGGGTCAACACATAAGAAAATCCTGAAGAAGTCTTAGGAAGAGGGCCCACAATATCCACCAACACTCTGGTGAATGGCGCCTCAAAAGGAGGAATGGGAACTAGAGGTGCAACCTTTTCGGTCTGATTACACTTCCCCACAACTTGACAGGTGTGACAAGACTTACAATACCAGGAAACATCCCTGAAGATACCTGGCCAGTAGAAGTGTTTGAAAATGCGTGCCACAGTCTTCCTTTCTCCAAGATGTCCTGCCAAACTGGAATCATGAGCCACTCTAATGATATCCTGCCTACAAACACGAGGGATGACAACTTGATGTACAACCTCCCGTTCACAGTCAGCTGATGCTGTTGGGGGTCTCCACTTCCTCATAAGTACTCCTGACTTTATATAATAACAAGTAGAAGCACCGGCTGACTCTTCTTCACTGTAAGGAGAGTTAGCTAGACCTTTCAACTCAGGGTCAGCAACCTGCAACTCAACCAACTCTTGACGAGACAAATTATCAACACTACGGGGTACTGCCTCATCTGGTGAGTGGTCCAAATTAGCAAGAAAAGTGTCAGCTAGGATAACATCATCATCATCATTATCCTCTAAATCACCAGTAACTTTAGACTTAGCCCTAGTGACAGCACATGCAGGGAACACATCAGGGACATCACAATCCTGGGCTGCAGCCACTGCCTCACTAGACAACTGAGGAGCTGGACACACTTGACTTCCACCAATATCATTTCCAAGTAAGAAAGTTACACCTGACATTGGGAGTGTCTCAACCAACCCAACCATAACAGAACCATTGACAAAACCAGACTCTAAATTCACTCTGCACAGAGGGACAGAGAAGTAATTATTCCCTACACCTTGTAAGATTACAGTTTCATCAGAGGAATTAACATTATAGCCTAGAGCACTGGTCAGCATAAGGGATTGGCGAGCACCTGTATCACGATATATTTTAACTGATTTCCTGTCATTACTGTCCAGAGGACGACAAAACCATCAGACAGGAAATTAGCACATGAACTCTTGAGAGTGTCACCTACGTCACTGCTCAAAAGAGGGGCTCCATCATGAGAATTTGTTACCCCTCAAAACAGGTTCAGTTAACTCAGTTAAAGAATTCTGGGAACTCTCAAGAGTGGACACTAGACCAATTGACTGAATATTTAAAAACTCCTTTTTTGTTCACATCACGCTGTCTCCTGAAACATTTCTCCGTAGTATGACCAAGCTTACTACAATAAGTATTTACTTTTCTGAAATCTAGAGGTGAAGCTGGTATTTACTTCCTGAGAAACATCATCTTTATTCTCTTTCCTGTTACCTGTACTCTGATTAGAGGCAACGTACTTACTCTCAGCTTTCCCTTTTTCTTTAGAATATCTCTTGTGTGTGAGAACATATTCATCAGCTAAAACTGCAGCATCAGACAAATTATCTATTCTTTCCTCATCAGGATATAGGCTTACATCTTTATAAATACACCTTTTGAAGTCCTCCAGCAAAATCATCTGCTTAAATTTACCAAAATCAGAATCCACATTTTTAGAATTTAACCACTGCTCTAACAGATCTTCTTTGTTTTTTGCATACTCAACATGGGCTTGCTTATCTTGCTTGTAAGTTGTCCTAAATTTTACTCTATAAGCTTCAGGAACAAGTTCATTGGCCTTAAGAATCAAGCTCTTAACTACATCATAATTATCAGATTGATCCTGAGGCAAAGATGCATAAGTAACTTGAGCTTTACCGGTGAGAACAGTTTGAAGGAGTACTGGCCAATACTCCTTGGGCCAATTAAAACCTGTAGCTACCCTCTCAAACAACTGAAAATACTTTGTTAAATCAGATTCATTAAAAGGAGGGACAAGTTTAACATTTTTAGCCACATCAGAATCATCAGAGCTAGATGATCCAGTTCCACCTTGCTTCATGCGATACTCATGATCTGCCTGAATCCTAGCAAGTTCAATTTGTGCCTGAGCCTCCTGAATACGAGCCTGAGACTCCGCCTCCTTAGCATTTGCTTGAAATTCAGCCTCCTTAACACAAGCCTCCTTAGCCTGAGACTCAGCCTTCTTAGCACGTGCTTGAAATTCAGGTTCCTTCACACGAGCCTCCTGCAGGGCTAGCTGTAACTTAGCTATTTCAATCTGCGTTTGCTCATTTGGAAGAGTTACATTAAACAAGCTTTCATTAATCATGCCAACAATTTGATCTTTAGAATGATGAGAGCGAACAGCAATTCCCAATTGTTGAGCAAAAAGCTCAAGTTCATTCTTTGTTTTGTTTTCTACATCACACACTGTTTGCACATTTGACAAAAAATCTTTGGCTTCATCAAGTGTAGTAATAGTAGACATCATGAATAAGTAACAGTCACAAAATAGCAAACAATATCCTTATGATAATATCCTGAATATCCTGATAAGAGGTCGCCAAATTTATGTTACGGAACAGAGAAAGATGATGTACACTTTAAGTGAGAATACTAAAAATCACTACTGTCCCGTAAAGTTCTAGGTTCAAAACAAAAGAGTTAGGTAAAATTACAAGTTAATGTTAAATGCTCAAACTAACAACAAAACATTCAGGACTCATAAGGATAATGTAATGGCGAAAACAGGTTAAATATATGGTTAACTGCAATAGCCTCTATTAACACGAAATTAGCAAGAGTAAATTTATCTAAGTCAGCCCTGATTAAATGAAAATACACTGGGTAATGCTCAGTTAATGCAAGATAAATTATTACAGATACAAAATATTATTAATGATGATGGACACAAAGATCCCTACATGAATTACAAAAGCTTCACTAGGCCTACAAATTAAACTTATGCTATACAGTACAAGAACAAAATGCAACAACACTTATACTCAAATTACACAGCTGCTAGATGGTTGGAGACTTCCTGAGCACTCAAATAACTGTACAGGGGAGGACAGAGATGTGAACAAAATGAGGAGCAGATCTAAGTGGCAATGATGCAGAGACTGAGCTCATTATATAGGGGCCAGCAGAGCTTGATACAACTTGTAAGAAGGACGCGCAAATGAAGCCATGGGGACAAAGAGTTGACAATCCCGCTCTGAACAACAGAAAGGACAACTTACTCTACTATAACGGTAGAAGGGGGGGACTGAGGCAGAACACGCTCGTGATCAAACATGCAGCATACTGTGCGTTAAAATTACACAATGGATGATGAAATCATAGGCTATGTAACACCATATATTTAACATGTTTTTTGCTATTACATTATCCTTATGAGTCCTGAATGTTTTGTTGTTAGTTTGAGCATTAAACTTTAACTTGTAAGTTTACCTAACTCTTTTGTTTTGAACCTGGAACTTTAAGGGACAGTAGTGATTTGTCTCTGTTCCGTAACAGTATTAACAATTGTGAACTAGTAACGGCTGATTGCATCCGCTTTAAGGGTATTTCCAAACCAAATTATTTGAGTAATGTCTTTGAAAATGCATTTTTGGGCGAAATCGCTGAATATGAAACTTCCAAAAATATACTGAAAATTAATTGGGAGAGGCATCCAAATTATTTCCAAAACTGAGAATACATTTCTTAGGGTGAAAAAAAAAAAAAATATGTATATATATATATATATATATATATATATATATATATATATATATAAATATATATATATATATATAATATATATATATATATATATATATATATATATATATATATATATATATATATATATATATATATATATATATATATATATATATATATATATATATATATATATATATATATATATATATATATATTTTGAGACGTAACAAGAAACGGATTGGAGATGAATGAGAGTTGGCACCTGAGGTTTTAAGAGGAACAAGATTCAAATGACATTGGGGTCACCGAAAGCAAGAAAATTCGAATGAGTATTCTTTTTTATCTTTTGTAGAAGCACTTTAAAATTACATCAAGCTTACTGGTAGTATATAAAATATAAATCAATACTTAATTATACAAGCAATATTAATTTTCGTGATACACCATAAGCAACATTACCTTTGTTAAAAAGCTCTCAAAACTGAGATACGTCGTGAGAATGAATATTGGTAAGCTTTTGACTCTCAACAGCATATATAGGGCAGAAAGCATAAACATTATCGCAATACCGATATTATGTAATTAACCATTCATAGCTTTATTCCTCCTCTCCCCAGACATATAATCATGACAATTACAAAAAATGAAGGTCGAAGGAGAAATGAATGAGCTTTATTGCAATCATCTGGAGATTTTTTGAATTCTTTCCTAAGGAAGAGGGTCATTTGTGACTTTTTTCATTTCAGATAAAACAAAATAGCCAAGTTGTGTTGTTACGGTAAAAGCATAAGATTAGAAACCATTATACTTGAGCGACTAAGAACCGCAAAATGAAGGCAGAAAAGCACTAAATAAGCAGCTTCTAGAAATGTGCTCCAAATCATGTGGGAAACACTCCCAATTGTATAAAAAAAATCAAAAAAACATGTGATGGTGGAAAATGCCGTGACGAAAAGAAAAAAAAAAAACAGTAAGAAGCCTAAATGACGTAACACGTAAGATGCTTGAGTTAAAAGGAAAATAAGGCTGATATTTGATGATTTCAACCCCAAAGAGATTCGTTTAATTAAAGACGTACATATAACATGGAAATGTAGAGATAAAGCGGATAGTATTATTATTTGCATAACAAGGATTTAAAGTGACCACTTGAACCTCCTGATCAAAGTTAAATAATGGAATATTTTCCCAGGAAAACGGTTCGTGTGGTATCATTATCCGTATTTACCATGGTAAAATCTTTCCGATTGGCAATATATCGTTTAAGAACAGTCAGTATTAATTATCAGATATATATTACAAGATAAAAGTAAATACATAGCCAAACTGAGATATGCAATTTATAAGGATTACTTGGTGCGTCATATACGCATTATTATTGTTCATGATGGGTCCAAAATAAATCAATTTGCCGGAGGTTCTTCATCATCTTTTGTGTCTCGTGTTTAGATTAACTGGAATTTTCATTTTAGATGAATCTCTTGTTATTTTTCAAAATTCATTTTGGCCGTGACTTCAAGGCTAAAAAGTAATGCCAATTGTCACCTAGTTACTGTGGATCGCATCCACTTTTGTAGTAGTTCAAAACTGTTTTACTGGAGTGATCGTTTTATAAACCTATTTTTGGGCGAAATCGCTGAAAATGCAACGTCCACAAATGTACTCACAATTGATTGCGAGAAAACCCATATTCTGTCGAAATTAAAAAGGCATTTTTGATGGTGAAAAAATAACATTTATGAACCATATAACAAAAAATTGATTGAAACTTAAAGAGAGCTGGCATCTGAGGGTTTAAGAAGAATAAGTTACAATTGACATGGAGGTCACCGAAACAAGAGAGACATTTTCGATTATTCTTTTTAATCTGCAGTACTTTAAAAGTATTTCGAAAATATTGACTGTAAAAATGAAATTGCACAATGTAACGGATCTTGTTACACCATTAGCCACATTTCGTGAAGTTAAACCTCAAAACTGTGATACCTCGTCAGAAGGAATATTGATAAGCTTTTGACTTTCACCTACGAAGGTATACGAGAAAGTATAAACATCAAAATACCGAGATTATAATTATAATTGATTTCCATTCATAATTTCATTCCTCATCTCGGTAGACATATAGTGAATGAATGACAGCAACAAATAATGAAGGTTGAAGGAACAATGATTGAACAGTATTATTATCGTCTGAAGAATGTTTGGATTTTAATGTTCAGAAGAGGGTCATTTGTGACTTTTTTCAGTTGTAGTGGTATCCACATAACCAATAATGGTCAACATTTTTCGTCACTGTAAAATAATCAGTTTTTGCCGCAATTAAAAACTATTATACTTGACTGATTCTAAATACCGCATAATGGAGGGCGAAAAGGCTAAACATGCAACTTCTGCAAATGCGCTCTATATTAGGTGGCAAACACTCCCAAGTGATCTCATAATCATCATCATCATCAACCGGACCTCCTTTCCCACCCAAAGGCAGGGTGACGAGTAGCAATGTCCATACAGCCCAAAATTGCCCAATCCAATGGGCCACGCTTCCATTCACTCATCATTCAAGACCCCGGAATCCTGGCTCTATCGGATACGCCAAAAACATTCACCACGTTCTGTAGCTTCACATATCGTATCCGACAGAGTCAATCCGGACCCTGCCACGTTAAAATGGGGTGCCAAAAATCCCTGATCATGTACATCTCACAAAATTAATCCAGCCAGCTCGATCTCCTGTTAGTTCCGTAGCCTCACCGACTTCCAAACCTCTCTTCCTCACACATTCATCCACCATATCTCTCCTCCTCCTTGGCCTACCTCGACTCCTCCCTCCTTCGAATTCGCTCAGATATACCTTGTTCACCAATTAATTTGTTATCCATTCTCTCCACATGACCAGACCATCTCAGTACACTCTCATCAATTCTGGTATCCACCGACTTCCTCAACATCTTTCACGAATCACATTATTTCGTATCCTATCCACCCTCTGTACTCCACATACATTCCTCAGCAGTCCCATCTCCACTGCTCTAACTCTTTACTTTTCATTTTCATGCCACACCATAGTCTCACATCCATATGTTAAAGATTGCACTAACACTCGTTCATGTAAGCCTCGTGCAGGTGCAACATTCAAGCCTCTGTTTCTTATCAAGGCCTTCATTGCACCAGCTACTTTTCTTCCTTGTGTCACTCTACTTTCAATTTCTTTTGCACATTTCCCTTTCTTTTCTATCACTGTACCCAGGTATTTGAACTCTCTCACCAATTCTAGTCTCTCCCCATTCACTGTTACATTGCACTGGGAATCACCTTCTCTCTCAACAACCATCACTTTACTCTTTTCTACATTTACTCTCAAGGAACGACGCTTACAGACATCAGCAAAACTCTGCACTAGCCGGTACTTGCAAGCAGTACTACATCATCAGCATACAACAAATTTAAGATATTCCATCCATCACCATTCATTACCAATGCCATCCCTCTCTCCATTACTCGTGTTTTCACTTCTCTCATCACCCCATCCATATATACATTGAAGAACCATGGAGACATCACACAACCTTGTCGCACACGCACACTGATTGTGAACCATTCACTTAGATGCCCATTAACCCTGACATATGCTTCACTACAATCATAACTCTTGACTTCACTTAACAGCTTACCCCCTACGTCGTACATGTGCAAAACTTTCCACAATCCTTCTGTGTCCACTTTGTCATATGCTTTTTCCAGATCCATAAATCCCATAAACACCTTATGGTCCTTCTCACAAGCCTTCTCTACTATCTGTCTCACTGCAAATATTTGGTCCACACATCATCTGCCACCTTGTTCATCACTCAATAGGACTTTATCTCTATAATAATTCTTCCATACACCTTCCCTACCACACTCAGTAAGCTTATGCCACGATAATTCTTGCACTCACTTCGTTCACCTTTCTTTTTGTAAAGGGGTACAATCACAGCCTTTTTGCACTCTGCAGGCACAGTTTCACTCATTCATGCCTTCTTACTTATCTCCAACAAGCACTTCATTCCATTCTCTCCATTACATTTAAGCATCTCTGCATACACCTCATCAACCCCAGCTGCTTTCCCATTTTTCAGCCATTTCACAGCACTCACCTGTGCGAGTGTCACGTCTCCTGGCACTGCATTCCTTCTCTGCACACCCCCCAAACCAAACTTGTTTACAGCTGCTCTGCTCTCTCTATCCCCATTCATCAGGCTTTCAAAATATTCTTTCCATCATCTCCATGGGTTAATAATCTACCACCTGCATCCTTCACACAATACCATTTCTTACCGCTTTCACTTCTACATTTCCGCACCTCTTTCCAGAATAACTTTATATTTTCAGAGTAGTACGCATTCATTTTTCTTCGTAGATCCTCATTTACCTCCTTCTTTTTACTCTTCATTAGTCTCTTTACGTGCTTCTTTCTCTCGTCATATTCAGTTCTTATTTCAACTGAACCCCTATCCTGTAACCACTTTAGCCACTTCTTCCTCTTTTCCTCCACGGCTCTCCTTACCTCCTCATTCAACCATGCCGTACAATTCTTTTTGGTTGTTACTTTTGCCACACCACATACCGCTTTAGCATTCCTAACTAAGCAATCAATATAAGCATGATCTGGAGAGATCCATTTCAATCCAATTCAGTAATTCTAACTCGTCCTCTACTTTGATCATGTCTTCATCTCCCATTTCTTTGATCCTCAGCATCTCAATTTTCAGTCTTTCTCCCTGACTGATTCTATCTATCCTGATCTCCCAAGTGATCTAAAAATCATCAAACATTTCAGATGGTGCGAGAATTCCGTGTCGGAAAAAAAAAAAATCTAACAAAACAAAGGGAGGTAACACGTAGGATGATATACCTTCACATGTAGAGATGGCTGACATTTGACGGATGTAATTCTAGTTACGATTGATTAGAGACGTGTATACATCTTGCAAATTTAGAAATAAGAGGATATTTTTATTTACATCACTAGATTTCACAGTAGCATCTTGAGCCTCCTGATCAAAAAAAAAAAAAAAAAAAAAAAGGAATATTTTCCCTGTATGACGGTTCGTGTCAAATCATCAAATCACTGCAAAGGACAAAAAATCATCTAAAAGAAAATTGTCTTATCACATATGTATTATTAGGATAAAGTAAATAACCGTACTGAGATATGCAGTTCATAAACATTGCTTGGTTCCTCGTATACGCAGTTTCATTGTTCATAACGAGTCTTTAAAAAAATCACGTTGCCGGAACGTCGACCTGACCTGTTGTCTCTCTTGTTGATATTTGATGGATCTTTAATTTCTTATAATTCTTTTTATCAATGTGTTGAGGCTAGAAAGTAGTAACAATTATGATCTAGTCACGGCTGAGAGAATCCGCTTTTATGGTATTTCCAAACTATTTTATTTGATATGTTTGAGTAAATGCATTTTGGGGCAAAATCGCTATATATCGAACTTCCAAAAAAGCAAGAATTGATTGGGAGAAACATCCAATTATTTCGAAAACTGAAAATACGTTTCTATGATGAAAAAAAGAAAAACAATTTGGAAACATGTAACAAGAAACCATTGACGCTAAAAACGAAACAGAATCTGGGGGTTTTATAAGAGCAAGATTCAAATGACATTGGGGTAACCGAAAGAAGCTAGTTCTGATGACTTTTTTCATCTGGTGTAGAAGAATTTTAAAACTACATCGAGCCTACTGGTAGAATATAAAAAATAAATCAATTAGTAAATATATGCGCAATATGAATTTTCATGTTACATCATCAGTAACATATCCTTAATTAAAAAATCTCTCAATACTGAGATATCTCGTGACAAGGAATATTGGTGAGCTTTTGACTCACGAATAGATACAAGAAAGAAAGGAGAACCTATCGCAATACCGAGATTATGTAATTAATCACCATTAGACGTATAGTGCATGACAGCTACAAAAAAGGAAGGTTGAAGGAGAAATCAATTAACTTTACTGATATAGTCTAGAGATTTTTTGGATTTTAACGTTAGGAAGGTTAGGAAGATGGTCATTTGTGCCTTTTGTCATTTGTAGTGGCAACTTTAAATAAAAGAAAATGGTCAAATTGTGTTGTTACGGTAAAAGCATAAGTTTAATAATCATTAAAAATTATACTTGAGAGATTATAAAAACCGCATAATATAGGCCGAAAAGCACTAAATATGCAGCTTCTACAAATGTGCTCCAAATAATGTGTGAAACATTCTAGATTGTAAAAAAAAATCAGAACACGTGATGGTGAGAAAATTTCGTGTAGAATCAAATATATAAAAAACAAGCCAAAATGAAGTAACACGTAGAATGCAATGGTTAAAAGGAAAATATGGCTGACATTTGAGGGTTTTAACCCCAAAGAGATTCGTTTAATTAGAGACAGATATAACTTTGAATTGTAGAGATGAACCGGATATTATTATTTAGATAACTAGAATTCAAAGTGACAACTTGAGCCTCCTGACCAAGTTTAAATAATGGAATATTTTCCAAGTACGACGGTTCGTGTGATATCATTATCCACATTTACCATGGTATAATTTTTATGATAGGCAGCAAGTAGTTTAAGAACATTGTCGGTATTATTTATCATATATTGCAAGATAAAAGTAAAAACATAGCCGAACTGATATACAATTTATAAGGATTACGTGGTTGGTCATATACACAGTTTTATTGTTCATGATGGGTCTAAAAAAAAATCAAGTAGCCGTAGCTTCAACATGATTTGTTGTGTTTCTCATGTTGAGATTGACTAGATTTTTCATTTTAGATGAATCTATTCGTTTTTCAAAATTAATTTTAGCAGTGACTTCGTAGGGGAAGAGGGAGGGGGAGGCCGAGGATGAGATGGAGAGGTATATGAGAGAGGGGGGTGTGAGATGGGAGCAGGGCAGTGAAATGGCGGGAGACAGGGCGACTTGGAGGCGATTTTTTGTGGCCACCCCAAACGGGATTGAGGCGTCTGGCAATAGATAGATAGATAGATAGATAGACTTCATGGCTAAAAATTAATGGCAATTGTCTCTAAGTTACGGTGGATCGCATCCGCTTGAGGGGTAGTTCAAAACTATTTTACTGGAGTGTTCGTTTTATAAATCTATTTTTGGTCGAAATCGCTGAAAATGCAACGTCCATAAATGTACTCCAAATTGATTCTGAAAAAAAAAAAAAATTCTCTCGAAACTCGAAAGACATTTTTGATGGTGAAGAAATCACATTTATGAACCATATAACAAGAAATTGATTGACACTTAAAGAGAGTTTGTATCTCAGGGTTTAAGAAGGTTTCAATTAACGTGGGGATCACCGAAACAAGAGAGAAATTTTGAATGAGTATCCATTTTAATCAGCAGAACTTTAAAAGTACTTTGAGAATATTGACAATGTAAAAAAAATTGAACAATATAACAGTTGTTGTTACACCATTAGCCACATTTCCTGTGGAACAATGAAAACTGTGATTCCTGGTCAGAATGAATATTGATAAGTTTTTGACTCTCATCTAGAAAAGTATAGGCAACAGTATCGAGACTATTTAATTAAATACCGTTAATAACGTTATTCCTAAACTAGGTAGACATATAGTGCGTGACAGATACAAAAAATGAAGGTTCAAAGAACAATTATTGAAATGCATTATTATCGTCTGGTGAATGTTCGAATTTTAACGATAGGAAGAGGGTCATTTGTTACTATTGTTACATAGCCTATGATTTCATCATCCTTTGTGTAATTTTAACGCAAAGTATGCTGCATGTTTGATCACGAGCGTGTTCTGCCTCAGTTCCCCCTTCTACCGTTATAGTTCTGTTGTTCAGAGCAGGATTGTCAGCTCTTTGTCCCCTATGGTTTCATTTGCGCGTCCTTCTTACAAGTTGTATCAAGCTCTGCTGGCCCCTATATAATGAGCTAAGTCTCTGCATTATTACCACTTAGATCTACTCCTCATTTTGCTCACATCTCTGTCCTCCCCTGTACAGTTATTATTATTGTGAGTGCTCAGGAAGTCTCCAACCATCTAGCAGCTGTGTGTAATTTGAGTTTAACTGTTGTTGCATTTTTTCTTGTACTGTGTAGCATAAGGTTAATTCTTGGGCCTAGTAAGGTTTTTGTAATTTATGTAAGGTTCTTGTTGTCAGCCATCATTAATAATATTTTGTATCTGTAATAATATATCTGGCATTCACTGAGTATTATCTGGTATCTCATTTTAACAGGGCTGACTTAGATAAATTTACTCATGCTAATTTCGTGTTAATAGAGGCTATTGCAGTTAACCATATATTTAACCTGTTTTTTGCCATTACATTATCCTTATGAGTCCTGAATGTTTTGTTGTTAGTTTGAGCATTAAACTTTAACTTGTAATTTTACCTAACTCTTTGTTTTGAACCTGGAACTTTACGGGACAGTAGTTATTTTTAGTATTCTCACTTAAAGTGTACATTATCTTTCTCTGTTCCGTAACATAAATTTGGAGACCTATTATCAGGATATTCAGGATATTATCATAATGATATTGCTTGATATTTTGTGACTGTGATTTATTCATGATGTCTACTATTACTACACTTGATGAAGCCAAAGATTTTTTGTCAAATGTGCAAACAGTGTGTGATGTAGAAAACAGAACAAAGAATGAACTTAAGCTTGTTGCTCAACAATTGGGAATTGCAGTTCACTCTCATCATTCTAAAGATCAAATTGTTGGCATGATTAATAAAAGCTTGTTTAATGTAACTCCTCCAAATGAGCAAACGCAGATTGAATTAGCTAAGTTACAGTTAGCTCTGCAGGAGGTTCGTGCTAAAGAAGCTGAATTTCAGGCAAATGCTAAGCAGGCGGAGTCTCAGGCTCGTATTCAGGAGGCACAGATACAGGCACAAATTGAATTTTCCAGGATTCAGGCAGACCATGAGTATCGCATGAAACAAGGTGGAACTGGATCATCTAACTCTGATGATTTTGATGTGGCTAAAAATGTTAAACTTGTCCTTCCTTTTAATGAATCTGATTTAACATTTTCAGTTGTTTGAGAGGGTAGCTACAGGTTTTAATTGGCCCAAAAAGTATTGGCCAGTACTCCTTCAAACTGCTCTCACCGGTAAAGCTCAAGTAACTTATGCATCTTTGCCTCAGGATCAATCTGATAATTATGATGTAGTTAAGAGCTTGATTCTTAAGGCCTATGAGCTTGTTCCTGAAGCCTATAGAGTAAAATTTAGGACAACTTATAAGCAAGATAAGCAATCCCATGTTGAGTATGCAAAAATCAAAGATCTGTTAGAGCAATGGTTAAATTCTAAGAATGTGGATTCTGGTTTTGGGAAATTTAAGAGATGATTTTGCTGGAGGACTTCAAGAGGTGTATTTATAAAGATGTAAGCCTATATCTTGATGAAAAAAGAATAGATAATTTGTCTGATGCTGCAGTTTTAGCTGATGAATATGTTCTCACTCACAAGAGATATTCTAGAGAAAAAAGGAAAGCTGAGAGTAAGTACGTTGCCTCTACTCAGAGTACAGGTAACAGGAAAGAGAATAAAGATGATGTTTCTCAGGAAGTAAATACCAGCTTCACCTCTAGATTTCAGAAAAGTAAATGTACTTTTTGTAGTAAGCTTGGTTATACTACGGAGAAATGTTTCAGGAGACAGCGTGATGTGAACAAAAACGAGTCTTTAAATATTCAGTCAATTGGTCTAGTGTCCACTCTTGAGAATTCCCAGATTTCTTTAACTGAGTTAACTGAACCTGCTTTGAGGGGTAACAAATTCTCATGATGGAGCTCCTCTTTTGAGCAGTAACGTGGGTGACACTCTCAAGAGTTCATGTGCTAATTTAGTGTCTGATGGTTTTGTCAGTCCTCTGGACAATAATGACAGGAAATCAGTTAAAATATATCGTGATACAGGTGCTTGCCAATCCCTTATGCTGACCAGTGTTCTAGGCTCTAATGTTAATTCCTCTGATGAAACTGTAATCTTACAAGGTGTAGGGAATAATTACTTCTCTGTCCCTCTGTGCAGAGTGAATTTAGAGTCTGGTTTTGTTAATGGTTCCGTTATGGTTGGGTTGGTTGAGACACTCCCAATGTCAGGTGTGACTTTCTTACTTGGAAATGATATTGGTGGAAGTCAAGTGTGTCCAGCTCCTCAGTTGTCTAGTGAGCCATGGCTGCGACCCAGGATTGTGATGTCCCTGATGTGTTCCCTGCATGTGCTGTCACTGGGGCTAAGTCTAAAGTTACTAGTGATTTACAGGATAATGATGATGATGATGATGTTATCCTAGCTGACACTTTTCTTGCTAATTTGGACCACTCACCAGATGAGGCAGTACCCCGTAGTGTTGATAATTGGTCTCGTCAAGAGTTGATTGAGTTGCAGGTTGCTGACCCTGAGTTGAAAGGTCTTGCTAACTCTGCTTGCAGTGAGGAAGAGTCAACTGGTGCTTCTACTTGTTATTATATAAAGTCAGGAGTACTTATGAGGAAGTGGAGATCCCCAACAGCATCAGCTGACTGTGAATGGGAGGGTGTACATCAAGTTGTCATCCCTCGTGTTTGTAGGCAGGATATCATTAGAGTGGCTCATGATTCCAGTTTGGCAGGACACCTTGGAGTGAGGAAGACTGTGGCACGGATTTTGAAACACTTCTACTGGCCAGGTATCTTCAGGGATGTTTCCTGGTATTGTAAGTCTTGTCACACGTGTCAAGTTGTGGGGAAGTGTAATCAGACCGAAAAGGTTGCGCCTCTAGTTCCCATTCCTCCTTTTGAGGCGCCATTCACCCGTGTGTTGGTGGATATTGTGGGCCCTCTTCCTAAGACTTCTTCAGGATTTTCTTGTGTGTTGACCATGTTTGATATGGCTACTCGTTATTCTGAAGCCATTCCACTTAGAAATATCTCAGCAAAGAACGTGGTTAAGGAAATGCTAGGGTTCTTCACAAAGTTTGGTCTGCACAAGGAGGTACAGTCAGACCGGGGAAGTAATTTCATGTCAAACGTTTTCAAGCAGTCTCTGAAAGAGTTGGGCATCACCCAGATTACGTCTTCAGCTTACCATCCCCAGACCCAAGGATCGTTGGAGAGATATCATCAAACACTCAAATCGATGCTCAAGAAATACTGTTTGGAACATCAGAAAGACTGTGGCACAAGGTCTTCCATTTGTTGTATTTGCCGCAAGAGAATCTCCAAATGAATCACTGGGCTTCTCACCTTTTGAACTACTGTTTGGCCATGAAGTAGGAGGACCCCTTAAGTTACTCAAGGAATGCTGGCTGTCGGAGGAAGACGTCAACCTGGTGGAGTATGTGATGAAGTTCAAAGAACGGCTGTCCACTGCTTTACAGCTGGTGAGAGAGAATTTAGGAGCTGCTCAGGAGAAGATGAAGATTTGGTTTGATAAGAAGTCCAGGTTACGCCACTTTCAGCCAGGAGATCAGGTTTTGATTCTGCTACCAGTTCATGGGCAACCTCTTCAAGCCAAGTTTAGTGGTCCTTATTTCGTAGAGAAGAAACTCAGTGATGTCAACTATGCCATCGCCACACAAGATCGTAGAAAGAACAAGCAACTATGTCACATCAACATGCTAAAGTTATATCACAGGCGGGACGAAAATAATCCAGTCTGCACTGTTGCTGTTCCACCCGAGTCTGCAAGTGAAGTTCTCCCATGCAGTATGAGCCTGAGTGATAGTTTGGGGAAGAATCCTGATATCATGAATGATCTCCAGACTAAGCTTTCTCATCTACCTCCCGAGGAAAGGCAGGAGTTTTCGTTATTACTGCAGGAGTACCCGCAAGTGTTCCGTGCCACTCCAGGAAGAACCACTGTGTTGATGCATGATGTCGATGTTGGAGACGCAAAGCCAATTAAATTGCCTCCTTACCGTGTGAACCCAGTGAAAGTTCCTCTCATCCAGAAGGAGCTTGGCTACCTGTTGGACCACAAGATGATTGAGCCCTGTCAGAGCGAGTGGAGTTCTCCTGTCACTCTGGTCCTTAAGCCGGGTGGGTCACAGCGGCTTTGCATCGACTACAGACGTGTTAATCAGATAGCCAAAACAGACACTTGCCCTCTCCCTCGCGTGAAAGATTGCATAGACAAGATCGGAAAGGCTAGGTACATAAGTAAGTTTGATTTGTTAAAGGGATACTGGCAAGTACCTATGACTGAACGTGCTAGAGAGATCTCATGTTTTGTAACACTAGGAAAGACTTTTGCATGTTCTGTAATGCCATATGGTATGAAGAATGCACCAGCCACATTTCAGAAGCTCATGAATGTTGTAACAGAGGGTTTGGCAGGGTGTGTTGTTTATATTGATGATGTATTAATCTTCAGTGACAACTGGAAAGATCACCTATGCCATGTCAGTAAATTTCTTGAGCGTTTGGTTCAGGCTAATCTTGTAGCTAATTTATCAAAGTGTGAGTTTGGTCAAGCTAAAGTTCAGTACCTTGGGTATGTAATTGGTGATGGACATGTTGCACCACCAGGAGCTAAGGTTCAGGTTATAAGTGATCTTCCCAGACCTAAAAGTAGGAAAGAGCTACAAAGATTTTTGGAAATGGTAGGTTATTACAGGAGATTTGTTCTTAACTTTTCAATTCTTGTATCACCACTTACAGACCTACTGAAAAAGGGAGTTGAATTTGACTGGACCGATAACTGTGAATCCTCTTTCAACAAAAAGCTATCCTATAAATCAGCCAGTGCTCGCTACTCCAAATTTTGCTAAGCCTTTTAAGATGGCTGTTGATGCAAGTGATACAGGAGCTGGGGCTGTTTTGCTGCAAGAGGATGATCAGGGTATTGAACACCCTGTATCTTATTACAGTAAGAAGTTCACTCCACCTCAAAAGAACTACTCAAGTATTGAGAAAGAGCTTTTGGCCTTGATTTTGGGTTTACAGCATTTTTCATTTTATTTGTGTTCTGGTTTTGACCCCATAGTCATTTATACCAATCATAACCCACTGAAATTCCTTAGTAAGTTTAAAGATAAAAATCAGAGATTGACAAGATGGAGTCTACTTCTTCAGGAGTATTCATTAGACATACAACATGTCAAGGGGAAAGGAAATGTTATTGCAGATTGCTTATCTAGACTTTAGACAGATTATTTTAGAGTAATAAGAAATTTCCTTTGTAAATTTCTTTTTCTTTGTGGGGAGGTGTTACATAGCCTATGATTTCATCATCCTTTGTGTAATTTTAACGCACAGTATGCTGCATGTTTGATCACGAGCGTGTTCTGCCTCAGTTCCCCATTCTACCGTTATAGTAAAGTCGTCCTTTCTGTTGTTCAGAGCAGGATTGTCAGCTCTTTGTCCCCTATGGCTTCATTTGTGCGTCCTTCTTACAAGTTGTATCAAGCTCTGCTGGCCCCTATATAATGAGCTCAGTCTCTGCATTATTGCCACTTAGATCTACTCCTCATTTTGCTCACATCTCTGTCCTCCCCTGTACAGTTATTATTGTGAGTGCTCAGGAAGTCTCCAACCATCTAGCAGCTGTGTGTAATTTGAGTATAACTGTTGTTGCATTTTTTCTTGTACTGTGTAGCATAAGGTTAATTCTTGGGCCTAGTAAGGTTTTTGTAATTTATGTAAGGTTCTTGTTGTCAGCCATCATTAATAATATTTTGTATCTGTAATAATATATCTGGCATTCACTGAGTATTATCTGGTATCTCATTTTAACAGGGCTGACTTAGATAATTTTACTCATGCTAATTTCGCGTTAATAGAGGCTATTGCAGTTAACCATATATTTAACCTGTTTTTTGCCATTACATTATCCTTATGAGTCCTGAATGTTTTGTTGTTAGTTTGAGTATTAAACTTTACCTTGTAATTTTACCTAACTCTTTTATTCTGAACCTGGACCTTTACGGGACAGTAGTGATTATTAGTATTCTCACTTAAAGTGTACATTATCTTTCTCTGTTCCGTAACACTATTTTCATTTGTAGTTGTAACTATTGCCCGATGCCTCAATCCCGTTTGGGGTGGCAACAAACAAATCGCCTCCACGTCGCCCTGTCCCCCGCCATTTCACTGCCCTGCTCCCAACTCACACACCCCTCTCTCATATACCTCTCCACCCCATCCCACCATCTCATCCTCGGCCTCCCTCTCCCTCTTTCTCCCTCCACCTCACTCACACTCTCTTCGTCAGTCTCTCACCCTCCATCCTCTCCACACGGCCAAACCACCTCAGTGTGTTCCTCATAACTCTTCCTATCACATCCACATCCACACCACAACGCTCCTTTATATCCTCATTCGTCAGCCTGTCTCTCCTTGTGACTCCACAGGCTCCTCTTAAATAACTCATTTCCACTGCTCTCACTCTTGACTTGTGTCCTTCCACCAACGTCCAAGATTCACTTCCGTACGTTAGAGTTGGTATCACAATACTGTCATATAGTAATTTTTTCACTTCCATGCTCACTTCCCTGTTTCTTATCACTGCTTTCAAAGAACCATCAACCTTTCTTTCCTGCTGTACCCTTCCAAGCACTTCACCCTCCAAACCTCCATCCTTGCTGATCACACTACCCAAGTACACCCTTCTCTACTGCCGCGTTCATCACTCAGCGTTGTCAATGTCTGTATCCCACAAGGTGTGAACCACCAATAGTTTCGACTCTCTTATCCGAAACAGGGATGGGTGCTGGGGGATCTGGGGTGTTGGGTGGGGGATGGGAGGGGTTCGGTGGTGTAGGGAGGCAGAGTGGGGGGATTGTAGAGAGGGGAGGGAAGTGAAAGCAAGAATAAACTAACATATAAACCCCCGGTATGAATACTACTGCAAAACCAACATGAAATATTTTAAACCAGTTCTGCTGTCGGGCCCTGCTGCGGATGTCACTGATTGCATTGCGCAGTTGACCCTTGTGCGGTGTGATGCGGTGAGGATCTGTCCGTTCTCCCCTTTGGGGCTAAGATGCGAATGAATGTGTTTGAATGGATGAGTAAATGGAGAGTGAGTCGTCCTGTCTCGGCTACCTCCCTTTCCTTGGGGGAAGCAGCCTAGGTATATAGATAGATAGATAGATTGTGGTGGAAAGGGAAATCCATTGTTGTTTTGTAATATGTTATCAATACTATGCACTCTTACGGCAACAGTCACGTTACCTAGTTACCTATTGGGTAGATAACTCTTCTCTTTTATTGTTGACATCATAATTAAGATGAAACAGTGGCCTTGGAAGCCTAGAGCATCAGCGCACTACACAACATGTGTAGGCAGGCAGCCGTCACAGCAACGAGAGAACAATCAAGTAACTTATTAACAACTTCAATTAACTACCAGTGCTCCCGTTAGGGCCTACTTGTTTTCATTGGCATCTGGACGAATCGACGGTTGCCACGTGACTTGTAGACAGCCCAAGTTAACATGGGGATCTCCAGATCATATACGGTCATTCTGACCTTCCACCATCATGAACCAGCACGACACCCGAGTATCCCAGCGTGGCGGCATCATCGCCCTGCATGAGGAGGGCCTCAGCTCACGGGCTATTGCTCAGCGACTGGGGATTTCTCAGCGCACAGTGCTCAAGTGGGTTCATCGCTGGCAGGAGACTGGACGCTTGACTGATTTGGGTATGTAGATGGCATATGATATATATAGACATATATAGATATATCTACATTTCTCTCTCTCTCTCTCTCTCTCTCTCTCGTTTGTTTGTTTGTTTGTGGTGGTGCTGGCGGTGGCAGTGTCTGTGGTGGTGGTGGTGGTAGTGGCAGTGTGTAAGGAAATCGACTTTAAGCCACATACGAAGTCTAGCACCATGGTATCATAGGGAGTAATGCCGATTTTGGAAAATTAGGTGATAGGTTTTTCATCAAACTACTGAGACAAAAAAACTCTTATCACTAAGCTATCTTACCCTAACCTGAAAATTACCTACGGTGGCAGTTACATGGCTAAAACATTATTATCTATTTTTTTATGAATAGATAGAAGACCTCGGCCCCGAGTGACTACCGTGGTTGAGGACGAAGAACTCCTGCAGGCAGCAGAACGCATGCCCTTCAAACCAGCCACGGAAGTCAGAGAGGCTGTAGGTCTGCAGGTGTCCATGACGACAGTGCGGCCGCGATTACACGCAGCAGGGATTCACCACCGGGCACCTGCGAAGAAAGAGCGCCTCACCGATGCCCATCGTGCTGCCAGACTTGCCTTCGCTCAGGAATATGCGGCCAAGGACATGGAGTTTTGGGAACGGACGGTGTTCACCGACGAGAAGACCTTCAGCTCCTGCTGCCATGGTCGCATTCATTTATGGAGAAGAAATAACACAAGGTAAGAGGCCTACCCCATCGTTTTACTGTAATATGGATACCGACTTTATTAAAGGTTCTATTCCTATTGTAATACTACTGTTTTTCGTTATCATGAAGCATGATTTTGTGAGCATAAATTATGCACAGCACAAAAAAAGACACTTATATCCGATCCCACCTGCTCCACTTGGTTACAAGCAACTGTAACAAAAGGGGGAAATGACTTCATAAAAATTCATTTCACATTTGTCTCGTATAACCTCTCTGGTTTCATTTTATCTCCAGTCTCTGATCCCTCATCACTTAGTCTCTAGTATTGTTCATATTCGTCATGTATAGGCTACAGAATCGAAGGTTTTGCATAAGTGTTCTTATTTATGTTGTTTTCTTACGATGCTGCGGTATTGGGTTTGCAGATATGATCGCAGGAACATCTACGAGGAGGCACGTAGTGACAGGGTGAGCGTTAATGTCTGGGGCTACATGACGCTCCATGGTGTGGGTGACATCCTTCAAATCAACGGTCGCTTCACTGCCGACAAATATGTCGACATTTTACAGAACTTTTTCCTCCCCTCACTAGAGAATAATGAGTTCCCATTCCCACCTGGCCCCATTAATTTTGTCCACGATCGTTGTCCAGTTCATATGGCCAGGGTAGTTCAGCAGTGGTTAGGCCATCAAAATAATTTGGAGGTGCTACCCTGGCCTAGTAAGGGTTGCGACATGAACCCCATAGAGAATCTATGGGGTTCAGTAGTCAATACATGAGAGCCAGAGTGGGAGAGGACACCAGAGCAGCTTATGGACCACACCAGAGCACAG